>NW_027627171.1:0-5444 GCF_034508935.2 Berghia stephanieae
GGAAATAAAAAGATGAAGAAATCATAGTGTTTAATTTTGAAGTGGTAAATTGTAAAATTAAAATTACAAATCAATTTAAAAAAAAGGGACAAACTTAAATTTGGAAAAAAATAAAAAAACGGGTTTTTAAAAATTTAAATTTAAGTTTTTTGGGGCCAAATTTAAGTTTGGATTAATATAAAACCTCCAAAGAAATTTTTTTATTCAAAGTTATTGGTTTCGTCAACCTTTTGGGGCTTTTAAGGAGCATAATTTTTTTTGTTTTAAATTTAAAAAAAGTTAAAATTTTTAAAAATGACAAAATTGTTTATTTAATAAACGAAAATTTTCAAATGGGGAAGGGAAATTTTTTTGTATAATGGGGTCTAATTTTGAGAATTTATCGTTACCTTTAATAACTTTTAAGGACCATATTCCTTAAATTCTTATTTCTTATATCCTTTAAACCTAAAATTGGGTTTCTTAAAACCTAAAATTAAATAAAAATAGGAAAAATTTGCACCTTTGGTAAAGTTTCCAAATAACCTTTTTCCCCTTTAATACAGGCAGTTTGAGAAATTATTTAGGGATATGTATAGGACAAATTTATTTTAAGTTATTACTTATTTTTTATTTTTTGAATAATTAATTTTCTTTTTGGGGTAAAACCAACCTTCAAAAATAAAATTTAATTATGTTAATTCAAACAAATTTTATCTTTTTCATTCTTCTTTCTCTTCTTTCTAAAATTATTAAATTTTATAATTTATTTATAAATAATTTTTACTTTACAAGGGCAAGAAGGTTTTGGTTTATTTTTTACCCCTTATTTAAAACAACTGTTTGTGTTAATTTCCGGGTTGGGGCCCCAATTAATTAATGTAAAAAAAAACGTTTTATCAAAAATTAAGGTTTTAAAATGGTTTAATTTAAAAATATATATTTATTGATAAAATTTGTTTTTTGTTTTTAAGTTTATTTTAAAGGGGGGATCATAGTTAAGCGTAAATTTTTTATGATAAAATTTTTGAGGATTTGATTTGGCCAATAACCAATTTCAAAGGGAAAAAAAAAAAATTGGGCATTCAACCTATATAATTTGGAAAATTTATTAACAAAAGGGTTTTCCATTAGTATGGCTCACACGGAACAAAACACAACCCACCCCGCTTATCTTATAAATTATTGGATAAAAAATTTTAAAAAATAATTATATTTGTATAAGGGTTTTTGGTTGTGGCTTTTGCGATTGGGCCCAAAAAAGATCATTAGAAATTCACTTTTTGAATTTTCGAAACCAATTAAATTTTAAAAAAGGGTTCCTCGTAATTTTTGTTTTTTTAATTTGGGGGGTTTTTTCCTGTAAATACAAAGGAAAATTTAAAAATACAATTTTTAAAAAATATATTGGGTTTTTTAACTTAAAGTTATTTAAAAAAAACGTTAAGTAACCATAGGCCCTGTGAGTGGGAATGGAGATGTTTGTTGTTAGGGTTTTGGGTAAACCCGGAGGAATAAGGGGACCTTGAACCCCGGTTTAATTTTTAGGATGAAAAAAATTCCACATGGGAATGGACCGGAATGGATAAATAATAGTGGTGGGGAAACCAAGGGTTAATTTTAACCTTGTAAATGGGGGGGTGAATGTTGCTTTATATGTAATGTGAACAATTATAAAAAAGAAAAAAATTTTTGGACCCCTTGCATAATTCAAGGGTTGGGCAAAATTAATGGGATAAATTTGGAAAAATAAAAGTAGGAATAAACATTGGTGGGGTTTTTTGGGGGAGAATAGATGTGAAAACTTAATTAGGGTTAGGACCCAAAGGAAATTTCCCCTTTGGGGGGGGGAATCAAATGATCTTTTAAAAAAGGAGGGGCCCCGGAAGTGAAACCAAAGGGGGGGAACCATGGGGAAAAAAGGAGAAAACAAAGGGGAAAAAACCACAAAAAACGCCCCCTGGGATGATTGGCGGGTTTTTCTTCCCTTTTTGGGGGGCGGGGTGGGGGGCCCCCCCTTAACCCAATTTTGGGGTGGCCCTGGGGAAAAAAACCAAAAATTTTAAAACCGGGAAATTTTGGGGTTTTTTCCAAGATGAATATCACCCTTAGGGGTCTTTAAAAAACCAGAAGGTTAAACCGGACCTGGAGTACAAGAATAGAAAGGGACCTTTAGGGTTTCCCGGGATAAAACCCCAAATGGGATATTAAAAGGGGAAATTTTAAACCGAATATGGTAAAACCCCGGAAAAGGAAACCCCAAAATGGGGGGAAAAATACAATAAAATTTGGGAAAAGGGAAATTTGGAGACATTAAAGTTAAACCTGTTAAGTTATAATGTTTACTAATTTCTGAAAGAAATTTTTTAATTTTAGAAGAAGGGAAGTTACCACTTTACCAAAAACGTCGGACATTAGGTTCCGTCCCGATAATTAATGGATAATTTTTGTTATATCAATAAAAACTGGAATGGTTTTGAAAAGGGATTATAAAATGTGAATTAATTTAAATTTAAAGTTAGCCCTTTTGGGTGTGGGGTTCAGGGTTATAAAATATACTCAAAGGAAGTAAAAAATATGGGAAGGAAAAAAAAGGTTTTTTTTAAGGAAAATTGGAATCCAAAAAAAAAATAAAACCTTGAAACTGGGATACGGGGAAAAATTTGACTCCTGGGGAGAAAACGTAACTTGGAGGTGCTTGGGAAAATTGTTTTAAAATAAATGTTTGGGCAAATAATTTCAGAACAATGTTTTCCTAATTGATTTTATCTTTCTAAAATGGTTTTGATTTCGGCCACCCAAAGCGGGGGGGTAATTTTTTTAAATTTGGTTTCATTTTTTTTAATTCTCTTCCCAATTTCAGGGCAATTTTCTCTCCGGCATTTTTGGTTTTAAAACCCTCCAATTGTAATTATTAAAATTAAATTGGTTTTATTTCAAAAAAACCGCAAAAGCCGGGTAATTTTTTTTTATTTTAATTATTTTTATTTTTTTTATTATTATTTTATCCCCAAAGTACATTTATTATTATTATTAATATTTTCCGCAGGGTTAACTCCAAACAATTATTTTCCTCCCCCAAAAAATTGAAGGGGGGAATGGGGAAAAATACCTGTAGTTTATAAACATTAATTTTAAAACGGAAGGGGGGGGATAGCACTAAAGTCTGTTCATTCCCAAACCCAGCAGGGACTTCACCCTAACACAATATTTGGTTTTTTTTGATTTTACAATTATTATAAAAATACTTTTACTTAAAAATGAAATATCTTAATTTAAAAACCCAGAAAGTGTTTTTTTGGTAACCCTTGGGGGCCTACTAAATTTTTTTTTAGGTTTTTAAAATTTTTCAAAATAAAATTTTCAGGGTTTTAAAATTTTTAATTTTTTCCGATAAACTTTTTAATTTAATTTAGGAATTTTTTATCTTTTTCTCGAAATTCTTTTAATCAGTAAAATAACGGCAAAGGGAAAACCAATTCGTGTACAAATTTTTCGTTTACCCTTCACCGCAAACAATTTTTTCTTTCCCAAGCCCAAACCAATTTCTTGGGGTTTTTAATCCACATGTTTTTAAAAAAAACCAAGAATAGATATTGATTAATGGGTTTTAAAAAATTACCTTTAAACCATTGTTGGGGTTGAGTTGATAACCTTGTTGTCTCATTATTTTTTTTGCATTTGGTTTAAAAAATTAATTTTTGAGAATGATTATATAGTTTAAATGATCCTTCTTTTTGTTAAACTCCCAAAATTTAAAATAAATATTAATTTAAAAAATTATAACCCAAAAAAAAAAAAAAAATAATAATATAATAATTAAATTAAAAAATCTCGGGTTCCCCGTTAAAAACCTGGGCCAAATACAATTTAAATTTTATTTAAAAAAAAATTTTAAACTTTGATAAAAGAGTTTTTCATTTCTTTATTTGAAAAGGACCCAATTTTAGTAAAAGCTTCTTCCCCTTTTGAAATGTAATCAATCTCAAAAGGGGTCTTAAAAATTTTTTAAATTACTTAGTTAAAAATTGTTAAAGAAACGGGATGATCTTTACATATTAAATTTTTAATGTATTTTTTTTAAAGGGTCAATTGGAGGCGCCGGAAAATTGTGTACGAAATTTAAAAAATAGGAAACTCAAGGGGTGTTAGGTTTTTAAAATTTTTTTTTTATTCAATGTATCCTTAAAAAATTTGCCATTATTATTCCGCCACTTAAGTTCCCCAAAATCATTGCCAAAAATTCCCAACTATTTAACAATAATTAATTTGATATTTAATTTTTATAAATAAAAATTTTATTTTATTATATATTAATTATTTTAGGTTATTTTTCGGGTTTAAATATTTTTGAAAAAAGAATGTTTTATTTTTAAAAAGTTAACTCATTATTTGGTTAACTAATAAAATTTATTTTTTATTAAACAATTTTAAAAACAAACGGGGAAAAATAAAAACAATTTTATGGTTCCGCCATAATATTACGCTATTAAAAAAAAAAACAAAAAAACTTATTGTTACTTTTTAAACTTTTCAAAATGGAAATTACCATAAATTTTGGATTGGGAATAAATCGCCCAAGGTCATTAAGTATTTTAATTTTACATTAGTTCGATTAAACCCAAACTTAACCAATTTTCTTGGAAAAACCTTTCCTAATTTATTTGAAAGGTGAGTTTTTTTATTAACTTAAAAAAAAATAATAAAAAATTCAATTTAAAATTTAACCTTTTAAAAATTAATCTTTGCAAACGAAATGATTTTTTTAAAATTTTTAAATGTGATTTTGCGATCTTACTTTCCCAAAGGGAGGGCCTTAAGGGGCTTTATGGCTTTTACCGGGGGGTTCAAGGGGAAATTTTTATTTTCAAAAAATATAACTTTAAAATTTAATTGACGAGAAACCAACAAAAACCCCACCTGGGAAAATTAGCTTATGGGGAAGAGAATAATTGGGGAAAATTAAAGGGTTGAAAAACGGGTTGATTATGGAAGTTTTATTTTGGGTTGGGTAAAAAGCTGTTTATAGATTTTCTTTAGTTTACGGTTAATAATTTACATATTCGGAAAATAATTGCCTAAAATTTTTAAATCCAACCCGTCTAGGATTACATTAAGAACATGGTTTATATTCCTAAAGGTTTTTGATGGATAAGAATAATGGAAAAAATTTTATAATTGAAAAAACTTTAAAATTAAATAATAAGAATAGTTTTCAAATTAAAATTCAAAAAAATAAAAAAAAATATAATAAATTAAGTTTTATTAATTATTTTAATTTCCTTGGAAAAAAAATTAATACAAAAATTCCAAACAGAAGCAATGTTTCCGAAAAAAAAGTAGGGTTTTTTTTAAAAAATTTTTTACATTGGAGGAAGATTGTACAAAGGGGTGAATTAAGGGGATTTGAATGGCGAGGGGAAAAGGAAAATGTTTTGGGGGGGGTTGATTTTGTTTTTAAGATT
>NW_027627172.1:0-5442 GCF_034508935.2 Berghia stephanieae
AGTTTATGCACCAACAGAAGAGGCGCCCGATGCAATATGACAGATTTTACCTTCACTAGAAAAAGGGCAAAACGAATGTGTAAATCACAAGAAGTCCTTATGGTAATGGGGGGGGCCCAAATGCTGTTTGGGGGGGGGCAGGATGGTGACATAAACGGACCACATGGACTCGGAAAACGAAATGAACGAGGGAAAAATCTGGGCAGATTTGGGGAAAAACAAATAAATTAAGGGTTTCAAAACCCGGTTTCAACAAACCCAAGAAGAACCTGGACTGGCAAAACAAACCGGGGACAGAGCAAGGAAACCCAAAAGACTTTAGCAGTATATCAAGATTCAGAAATGGCATATTAAATTTCAAAAAAACCCACCCCGGGGGCCCATTTTTAGACGTGACCATGTCCCAAATTGTTTGTACAGTAAAAATTTAAAAATTTTAAAACTATTTAGAGAAAACTGGTTTGAATAAAGAGGGATTACAGGTTTTTGCAAAGAAAATGGCCCCCTAAAAAACAAAAATGAGAGAAGAATTTGAAAAGCATCATGAACAAAACCAAAGTGAAACCCGATAACGAAAAAAAGTAAAAAAAATTTGATTTATTCCCCCAAATGTGTCAAAGCAACTGCAGAAAAGCATTTACCAATAGCTCAAATAAACAGCAAAAAAGGAATGGATGACAAATGAAATTCAAAACCCTATTTGAAAAAAGACGAAAATGCAACAGAGGGTCTGCAGAATACCAAACATTGAACAACCACATTAAATCCAAATGCTTTCGAGGCACACGAAAAACTATCTAGCTGGAAATGCTGCGAAATCGAAAGAGAATACAAACCCCACCCCCAACAAGCTCACCAAAGAATAAAAGAACTATCAGGGAAAAGGAAAAGCAAAGCAGCAGGAAGTTGTATCCAAACAAAAAGGGGAACTGCTATTTGAAGAACAACATATAGAAAGCCGAGGGTAGAATACATGGCGAATGTCAATGATCCAAATAGAAATGAACCACCACTGAAATTCAAAGAACCATTAAGGACCAAAACATCACCAAAAGTGAAATTGAAACATCCCATGGAAACGAATAAAGGGAGGGGTAAAGCAACAGGCCTGATGAAATACTGTAGAGGTATTAAAAAGCCTGGGATCTAGCAATTGATGAACTTCACATATTATTAACAATATATACAATCTGGGAAAATTCCAGAAGATCTCTGAAACTCTATTTTCATAGCAATACCAAAGAAAGCGGTGCAGTCAGATGCGAAAATTTTAGAACTATAAGTTTAATAAGCCACATCAACAAATATTTTGGGCGTATTAATTATCAAAGGTAAGGAATAAGATTAACCCCGAAATCGCAGAAGAACAATATGGTTTCCCAACCTGACAGGGGGAAAAGGAACGCAATATACTCCTCCGTGTTTTAAGTGAAAGAGCTATACAGGTTCAGCCCCCACTATCCTCTTTTTTGTCGACTACAAAAAAGCTTTTGATAGAGTACGCCACGAAGAAATACTAAAACAACTGCACCCCATTGGCGCTGATGAGAAAGACCTCGGGATATGCAAACATTTTTACTACACCCAGCAGGCATCTATCAAAATCGGAAACTCTACAGGAAATTCCATTCCTATTAAGAAAGGAGTCCGTCAAGGGTGTGTTGCTCACCAGATTGTTTAATCTATACCAAGAAACAATCATGAGGGGCATAAATAATATGGAGGGAATAAAAGTAGGAGGTCACAACATAAATAATATAAGATACGCAGACGATACGGTACTCATTGCAACATCAGAAATCCAACTTCAAAAGATTGTTGACAAAGTGGTAGTAGATAGTGAAGCCAAGGGAATGGAAGTGAATATCACCAAAACGGAATGCATGGTAATACAGAAAAACCCGAAACAACAACACCTGCAATATAACGATTCACGGCGGCAACTTACCAACGTGGGAAAGTTTTAAATACCTAGGTTCAATAGTGACAACAGATGGAAGATGAAACCCGAGACATACGAGCAAGAATAACTCAAGCCAAACAGGCCTTCATGGACCTGGGAAACATTTTGAAAAAACAAACAGATGTCGTTCGGGATTAGATTCCGAGTCTTGAAGTGCTACGTGTGGCCAATCTTGTTATACGGATGCGAAAGCTGGACTACAAATGCAGAAACACAAAAGAACATTGAAGCTTTTGAAATGTGGTGCTTGAGAAGGATGCAGAGAAATCGTATATGCACACAAAACGAACGAAGAAGTGCTAAACAAACATACCAACAAAGGAAACTAATGCCCTTAATAGTGGATCGACAACTATCCTTTTTCGGAACATAGTAAGGAAAGATAAGAATGAATACTGGCAAGTTGTGGAAAAATACCTGGTAAAACGCGCCCGGGGGAGACAAAGAAAAACACTATAGACCCAACTGAAGGGCTTACCAAAAATAAAATCCAAGAGTTTTAAAAAAACAAGAGCGGGAGGAAAGGAGAGAGAAATTCATGCAGTTCCGAAGCCGGCCCGGATGGAACCCAGAAAATTTTTTTAATTTATTTTAATTTATAATCGGCTCGGTAATAAGGTCTGTACATATATCTTTGAATGAACTCTAAAATTAAAAGTAGTCCTTCAGAGACATTTGGCTCATGGAACCGTAGTTTATCCAAGTTTCTATAGCGTGAAACAGGCAAATAGCAATTGCTTGCTATCCTTTGGATAGGACGTTAGTCTATCGCAAAGTACTTTCCGCAAAATTTCAACAGACTCGCAACCCATTCATTGCTGGGTGGACATGAGGGCAGAGAAAATCTCGACGCCCCGGGATCGATCTTGGTCCCTTTAGTGTGAAGCGAGTGCTCTACTCACTGAGCTATCGGAACCCCCAATGAACTCTATATAGCCTAATTTCTTATAGATTAGAATGAAGTTGGACGCCCACTCAGGTCTTTGTTGTTGTTTTTTTTCCATCCGCGTTTATGAGTAATTCTCACTTAACTATATTATCCAACTATAAATTTTTAAGGTTACTCATGTTTTATAACGGGTACGTTTATACTTCCGGATGGCAATGTTGTGAGATTATTAACCAATATCTATATATATCTATTATGTTTTCTTAATACTTTTCCAGCCAAACAAGGAAACCAGATTGAATCAATCGTCCTTAAGGATGGAACACGACAAAGTCTGACATCCAAATTCAAGCCAGGACCGCTGACACTGAACCAAGGCTCTCAATACCGTTTCTTACGTTTACCTCTGTTTTCGCCAAACCGGATGTGCACCCATATAACTTCAGTTACGAGTGACTCTGGATACAAGAATCGGATCGAACTCCAGCCAAATTTACTCTCTGTGTTAAACGCCATAAAGTCTCACTGGAGATCGTACCTCAGAGTGAGTTGGTAGTTACTTGTCTTCTGACGAAGGCCAAAGATGAAACATTGAATATTTTTTAAAGCCTGTTATCATTCAGAGGCTCCACTCACTGCTCTTTGTTTATTTTACTAGTGGATAATTTGCAAATTTTTCGGAGAAATAAAGGCTATTCCGAACAGGCACTCATCAATGTTAATTATTAAACTTACTGTAGTATAGAAATTAACATATTTTATCGAGACGAATCGGCTGAGCCGTCAAAGATCTTTAAAAGGTCCATAGGTGCGCGCAAATGAATCTGGGGAACAGGACGGCCATTATGGCGATTACCAATGTCAAATCATCCCAATTATCAAAAAAAAAAACATCTGTGGTGTAGTGGAAGCTTATCTGAGCGGTAATCAGGAAATCTGAGGTTCGATACCCAGTCGGGAGGCTGACATTTTTGGATGTTATTCTTTTTCTTTCTTTTTTTTTTGTATTTATCATCCTTGATTTCTTGGGACTGTTTAATACACACATTTTCAGCTTTTTAGCTTTACCAGTGCCGCTCCCTAACATTTGTCACTTTGAAACAATACTACCCTCTCTATGACAAAAAAACATGCATCTGACTGACATCTTCCATTGTTTTGACTTGCAAGGTTAACTCACTCAATCCTAAAAGATTTTTGTTACTTTCGAAATTGGAAAAAAATGTATTAAAAATGAACATGTACATAAAAAAGTTTTTTTTCAACTATCATTAACATGTAAAAACTAAAAACATTAGCTTTGATACTACGCTTATAATTTGACTCAAAATAAATAAATAAATAATAAAATAGGCATGGGGTTTAAAAGTACCCCCGGGTAAACTACAGATATTAGTCGTTGTTAGGGTTGAGTGAGTTAAAGTTTGCTTTCTTGTTTTAGAAAAAGAAACGATCTAATTGAATCTAACTAGTATAATTTATCTTAATTATATATATTATTTCCTTCAAAAACGTCTTCCACAGTTGGCGGCGGGTGTGATTGGTTAAACAACCCTCCATGTCCCCTTCGTATAACACCTCTGAGGGAGGAGGTTCACTATGTAAAATGGGTGAGATTTTAAACGCCCCTATATGACTTGACCCCTTAACGTTTAAAAAGCAATCCCTTTTCATATTCCTTATAGACAGTATATTACGCTCTATAAGACCCCTTAAGTTTAGATACCAAATAATCACCATTTCATATTTCTTTTTAAATAACGTATTGACCTTAGAGAAAGTATGTACGCTCTAGATGACTCCGTTTAATTTTACCAAGCAATCACCATTTCATATTCCTTTTTAGAAATTATAGACGCTCTATATGACCCCCTAGAGTTAACCAAGCAATCACCATTTCATTATTTCTTTCCAGTAACGTCTTGACCTCCTTGAGATATTTTGTGACACTCGAAGACAGGCGGGCCACCATTTTACCATTGACGGTCCGGGTTGAACGTCTACAGAAACAGGTGTAGGTGTGAACATAAACCTTTGAGAGATATCACAAACCAGGGGACAGTTCCTACGCCACTGCAAAGATGTTGCCGATGTTGCAGTTGGATTGGGTGAGTGTCAGAAATGACTTCGTAAATTGCTGAATAGTAGTAGTAGTAGTAGAAGTAGTATAGTGTAGTAGTAGTAGTAGTAGTAGTAGTAGTAGTAGTAGTAGTACTTGTAGTAGTAGTAGTAATAGGAGTAGTAGTAGTAGTACTAGTAGTAGTAGTATAGTAAGTAGTAGTAGTAGGTTTTAGTAGAGTAGTAGTAGTAGTTTGTAGTAGTAGAAGTAGTAGTAGTAGTAGTGGTGGTAGTAGTAGTAGTAGTAGTAGTAGTAATAGTAGTAATAGTATTTGTAGTAGTAGTAGTAGTAGTAGTAGTAGTAGTAGTAGTAGTAGTAGTAGCAGCAGCAGCAGCAGTAACAGTAGAAATAGTAGTGGTAGTAGTAGTATAGTAGTAGTAGTAGTAGTAGTAGTAGTATGTAATAGTAGTATAGTAGTTAGGTGTAGTAGTAGTATAGTAGTGTAGTAGTAGTAAGGTAGTAAATTAGTAG
>NW_027627173.1:0-5435 GCF_034508935.2 Berghia stephanieae
GTCAAGACCTCGGTTTAGGTCATTCTATAGTTACGTCATGAAATACAACGAAACAAAGACAAAAAAAATTTATTGCTGACATACACGGTACCAAATCACGCATTCAATTTCCCCGCTTTGTGTAACGAATACGATAGCCTTAACCCCGACGGTTGATCATCCTCGTGCTTTGGCCAGTATTATAGTAGGGCTATGCTAGAGACCCTTTGTAAAGCGCTTTGAGCACGTTTAGTAGATATTGTGGTTCATAAATGCTCAATATTTTTTTCAATACCCAAGTTTCCCTCAAATCAAACAAACCAAGCTACTCAGTCAATGTTGGATGAACGGTGGATCAGAAAACAAAATCTCGACTTCCCCTTTGACCGATCTCGTTCTCTTTGCGTGTGCTCTACCAACTGTGCTATCCGAAAAATGAATTTTAAAAATACTACACTTTAGAATTGTTAACCCAGCATCTTCAGTAAAAACAAGTGATATGTTAATTTTACCAAAGCGTCGTATTTTTGTCTATAAATGTAATTGTCTTCATCTTAACCACCAGGACATAAATAACACCGTTTTGAATCGATGGGACACAAATAAAGTAAATAAAAACAGCGTGTTTTATCAGTGTAAGGCATTATTGGAGTTATTATGTTTTTTTTTTTTTTTTTTTGTTTGTTTGTCTCTATTTGATCAAGACTGTTTCATACCGTAAACTAAAAATGTCATCAAAAATTGAAATCAGATTATAGGGTTAACTATTAATTAGAAACTCTTTGACGCTGAATCTAGAAACCCAAGTTGTGTGGGTCCATTTTATTAAACTAGAGGAGAAAAAAGACTTGTAAATGATACAAAACAAAGTAAACGACGTTTCGGCCTTTGGCTTTCTTTAGTAACAACCCAAAGGAAAAATGTTATAATTTATGTTATATATATATAACATATTTCCTTTTCTTGTTTACCTCAAGAAGGCCAAAGGCCGAAACCTCGTTTACTGTATTTTGTATCTTTTATAAGAGTAATTTTTACTTACTTTATTTTACTATACATTTTATTGACTCATTTAGGCACCTTAAGATTGTTGTTCCATTGTAAGCCTCAAAGTATCATCATGAAGGCGGTAACAGGTAACAGGTGATCTGAGCATTAGTTAAAGCCCAAATTTACCTCGCTGTCCATCATTGTCCTGCGGTAACCCACCTCTAAATAATTATATTTACTAGTGTATTTACAAAAATTTTACCATGCCCAATGAGCATTCATGTTTGATTCATGCGGCTATGTGGCTATGTGATATGACACCGCCTTCGTTCGAAAGTTTCGGGTTAAAATCCCACTGTGAGGGGTGCATATTGAAATGCTCCCTAATCACATTCTCTCACCGTACTCTATGTAAAATAATACCTGGATTTTAAACAACGTTGCCCTCTGTCGGAAAATAATCGTAATATCCCCTAGCAGGCGTCATGTATCGTCCTACCTGTCGAGTGTTGCTTTTTAGCTAGGGACCTTTCGAAAAGAGATTTGAGCATGTTTATTGGCTATGTACTAAAAAATTATCAGCTTTTTGGTTTCTTTTTTCCCCTAAACCAGCCACATTGAAAAATGTCATACAGTGCAAGTTGCCTGTTGTACTCCATTTCATACTCGCATGTACTGGTGCACTCTGAGAAAACACTTATTTAAATTGTATCCAGAAGACACCTGCGAATCCCGGGTTTTATATTTTTTGTCAAGATAAGGTCCCTTAACGCTAAATATTTGAAGGTGGAAGTTTCTGGCAAAATTGTAAAAATTTGGGCTTTTTTATTTTAGACTACGGAAAGGATAACAACTATTCCCGCCTCTAATAAATTGCTTTTGATAGCGCATTTGCATGGGTTTACCATGACCAATGCGCTTCCCAATGCTTTCTTTAATACCCAAACATCCACACGGAACCATTCCATACAGTACAAGTCGCCTACTATGTATCCATTTTATACCACCTTTTCTTATAATATGGGGTCCCAATAGTTCAATTGGAGAGCACGCTTCACAAGTAAAGGAAATAATCATTTTCCCCCCAAAAATTGAGATATTTTCTACCCACCCAGCATGATTCTGGTGCCGAGCTGTTAGGAAAGACTTTGCTATTGACTAATTCCTTCCTAAAAGATATCAACCAATTGCTATTGTCCTTTCACTGTATAAAAAAACGGGATATCTAGATTTTGGGTTTGGGGCCTAATTGACTTTTAAAGGATTTTATAATACCACCACTGCTTATAGGTTCTCACTCACATGTAGGGTCCAGGGATATTTGTAAAAAATTAACCAAAAAGAAAAAAAGAAATAAAGTGAGTAGGAATGGGCAGAAAACAAAAATAAATTTTTTTTTTCGGGGATGGTGGGGTCGAAACCGCGACCTTACCGATACAACAAATCCGCCGGGGAAAAAACAAAATTGTCTTTGAAATTTCCTACGAATTCATTTTTGTGTTATTTTCGGGTAAGTGCTGCCCACCACTTTTTCCCAAATAAAAACACAACGCAGCCGCTAACCCCCCGTTTTTCACGGGCCCCCCACAATTGTTTGATTTTTGTTTCAAAAGGCTCGACGAAAAAGTAATATTTTCCCTTTGTAAAAAACATATTAATTTTAAATGATTTTCAACCTAGGATCTACAAAATTACAAATTTAACTAAAAAACTTGAATTTTCACAATTCGATTATTAACTTTAAATGAAAATATTATACATTGCACGTAAAAAAATTTTCCCTTGAGCCCCTTTTGAATACAAAACAAACTTGGTCATAGTGCATATTGCATGATCCCTCTTAAAATGGAAAAATTGATTGTTTTTCTTCATGAAAACAAATTTAATCAAAAAACAAACAACTCTTTTGTATTTTACAGAGTTTTTAATTTTTTTTATGTACACCCCCCTAATTTTCTCTCAAACCCCTACCCCCCCCCCCCCTCTCTTTGATTTCTGATTATTCAAACTTTCATAAATATTATATCATTGTTGTTAATGCCAGATAAATTTTGATAATGATTTTGTTTTGTTTTTGTTGTTATGTGAAGATAAAGAATAGGGATGATGATGATAAGTTTGATGATGTTTGTTTAAATGATGATTATGATGATGATGATAATGTTTTTACATGGTAATAAAAAATAGCGATTATTAGGGTATTTCCCTAGCAGTATTAAAATGGGATAATTTTGGGTTTACGATGATTTGATGATAATATAAAGATAATGATTAAAAATATTTTAATGATAATGATTAAAAAAAGTAACGATACAATGATAATTATAATGAAAACAATAAAATAATAATAATGATCATAAAAAATAATAAAAATAATAATAATAATAAATAATAAAAATAATAAAAATAATAATAGTAATAATAATAATACAATAATAATAAAAATGAAAAAAATAATAGTAATAATACCCAAATATGATTAAATTATGTTAGTGATAGAAAATTTCCCAAATGCGATAAATGTGAGGGTTTAGATGATAAGATGATGATATGTGTTTGTTTGATGATAAAGGATGTTGATTTTTTTTATTATTATTATTTTATTTTTAAATTTTTAAATTATTTTTAAATTTATTTTTTACCCATTATTTTTAAATTGTATTATTATTAATAAAATAAAAAATAAAAAATTAATAATAAAGAAAAAATTTTTAATAATAATAAAAATAATAAAAATAATAAAAATTAATAATAAAAATTAATAATTTTTTAAAAAAGGGGATAAAAAAAATTTAAAAAATTAATAAAATAAAATAAAAATTTAATAATAATAAAAAATAAAAATTTTAGTATTTTTAATTATTTTTAAATTTAATAATAATAAAAATTTAATAATAATAAAAATTAATAATAAAAATAATAAAAATAATAAAAAATTAATAATAATAAAAAATAATAACAAAAGAAGAAGAAAAGGGAAGAAAAAGAAAAAGAAAAAGATGAAGGAAAAAGAAGTTTTTGGCACATAAAAACATACTTAGGAATGCGGGTGGCCTGCTTTAAATTTAAAAGTTTCATTACTTATGAATCATCAGTTATGACTGCTTTTTTAAAAACCAAAATACCCAGTTGAAATAAATCCGTGCCCCACACCCCCAAAACCCCCCCCCCCCACCCCCCCCCCCCCCCCCCCCCCCTCAAAACAATTTAACGCCCACACTGAGCATGGTCAACTCACGAATGTATTGTTTGCAAAACGTGGGATGTTGTTTTTGGGAAAAGCTTCTCGTCGTATTTTTGGATCGGAATTTTATCGTCGAAGTATTTTTAAAAAGCATCATTGCCCCTACCCATTCTTTTTCTTTCTCTGAATTTCTCTTTTTTAACAAAATTTTTTGGTTCGTAGTGCGTGTGGGTTGTTGACGGATTTCGTTTTGATTTCCTTTAGACGCCAAAATTTTGATTTGGGGCTTTATTGGGAAAATTTTTAATTTGATACAAGTTTTTTTTCCGTTGTTGTTGGGCAAAAAGTTTTTGTTTTTAAAGGAGAAATCCTGCTTTCCCTTTAGATTAAGTTGTGTCCCCCTGGGCAAAAAGACACCGTTTTGACTAGAAGAATTAGCGGGGAAAAATCCAAAAAGTCGGGTTACCCTAAACTAAATATATCACTATTGCTGTCTTGATTTGAAGATGAAAATGAAAATTCCCTTTTTTACCATAACCAATTTCATTGAAACGTTCTTCAGAGGAGTAGCTCTCAATTTTGAAAAAAAGTCTTGAAAAGGGATATTTTCATTTTTCAAAAAAAAAGTGATTTCACTAGAGTATAATATTTTGAATGCCCCGGGGAAACATTAATTTGGGTATTGATGTGATGGGTGTCGAGATGGAAAGGGGGAAGACTTTAAAGGGCACTATTCCAGGGAAAAGGTTTGGGTGACCAACATTATTACAAAAGAATTGCTTTTCCTCCTGAAATTTGGGTTCCGGTTTGGTCCACGTGAAGTTAATTTCCCTGTTTTATATAAAAATGAAGGGATCGTTGATGTGCCGGGGTATTTTTGGCGTTATCATTGTGAAAGCTAAATAAATATACAGGGAGAGAAGGTCGGAGCTGATCCTAGATAGCTGGAAAGGCGGAGCATATTTAAAAAAATTTATCATTCCACACGCGTTGGTACTCGATCCTCCAAAAAGTCTAAAGGGTGGGTTTTTTTTTACAATCCCAAATAGCAAGAGAGTTCTGTTCAAACATTTTTAGATATAAAACCTCGTAAGGGATTTTAAAAACCCAAAACTAAACATCAGTTGATAAATAATCCATGTGTTTTTAAAGTTCTATGGGTTTAAAAAATAAATCTTGAATTCTTTAAATCCAAACGTCCCCCAAGGGCGGGAAAGAAACCCCCATAAAAAAGGGGATATAAAAAGAAAATTTGGGGCCACATTCGTTTTTTGCTGCGTAG
>NW_027627174.1:0-5440 GCF_034508935.2 Berghia stephanieae
TTGCTTCGACCTTTAACCACTACTCCATCGTGCACCCCCTCACCAATGGCCACACCGCTAAACACAAGGTAGTGAAGCGTAAAAGTAATAACAAAATTTCCTTTTGAATTGGCAACCCTGATTGTAACATTTGCTTTAGTTGTTACATTGTGACCCAAGAGAGTTGCAGAATTTGGATAACTCTTAAATTTATTTATCTTCTTCTTGTGTTCCTTCATCCTCTTCTTGAGTGTTAAAGACATTGAAATGTTGCAAGTATAGATAAAACAAAATTGTAAAAACTTTTTAAAATCTGATTTTTCTTGATCTGTTTGGGAACACAGAGCCAAATCTTTTGGGATATGTCTGGAAATGTAAATAAATGTTTTACATTAAAGGTGGACCTAACTTATTGATATAATAAACAGCATGCAATCTCCAGAATTATCTTTAAAATGTGGCATAGCCCCAAAGTTTTTAGTTCTTTTAGAAACCCCATTCACACAGCCATCGGGTGATTTTTGTTAATTGGGAAGCATGATGTTTAGAAACCGCTTATAAGCTGACAACAAACAGCTTTAAAAGAGCTGTTTTCAAGAGACAGGGATACCATATAAATGAATTTTAAAGTAATTTTTAAATTGTAAAACAAAAGACTACAATTCTAATTCTTGAACATTTTCCTCACACAGCTTTTGATTAATTGCTTCAGGGGAATCCAGAATTTTAAATCATCCTCAAGCGTTTGCCCAATTGTGGAAATTTGGTGTTCTGTTTGCCGCTGTCAGGTGAGAATGATTTATTATGTATTTCTGTATCTTGTATTTTAAATGTAGTGCTACAGAGTTGGAAGGATCCATGGCACCAGATTTTATACAGCTAGAGAAAACATTAATTGAACATAACACTTTTTGCTGGCTATGCCTTGGATAGGGTACTAGTCTATCAAATGATACTTTTTTGCCCGATCTTAAAGACTAGCTTATTATTGGATGGATTGTGTGGTTGGTAGAAAAGAAGGACTCTATAATATGGATTTGAAAATGTCCTATTTGAATTATTTTGTGTGTGAGTCAGGAAGCTCTTCTGATTTAGCTTTCAGAAGTCTCATTTCATTAAATATCCTTCCTTTTAATATTAGTTTTTGAATATTATATTATCCCTGTATTTGTTCTAATAATAGCGGAGTTATACCATTATTTCAATTGTGAAAAAGCTTTGCGATTTTGAGCATGGGCAGTGACTGGAAAAGTCCATTGATTGCAAAATTCTGGCTCTTGGCACGTTGACCCTCATAAAACATTCACACATATCACCCAACTTGAATGGGGTTTAAATGAGTATCTAGTGTCTGGGAAGTAACAATATTGCTATTATGCTAGTACAAAGTGACAGTTTGAACTGCATGAAATGGAAACTTGGATCCAAATATATTCAGCTTTGGGGAAAAAATATAGCACTGTTACGCTATTTTAGTGTGATGTGCATGTTTTGATTTTCTTGAAAACCTGTGTCAAAGGCTGCACTTTCTTGCAGCTGATTTCACCACTCCCAGAATCTATTCCCAAATAGTAAGTCTAATAAATCATGGTTTATATCAGATTGCAAAAAGCTCTTGGCTTTGACACAAAGAGGCCAGCACTGAGTTTTGATGTCCTGTATCTTACTTTCTGTTCATAAAATTCCTAAAAAATAAAATACATTTTTTTCTTTTTTTTTTTTTCATTAGGCTTACATGTTTTTTGGTTCTAAAAAGGGCCCACACAGTTAACATTCCATCACAACTTTACCCGACAATGGTTACACCACTGGTTTCTGTGGGTCCCTCCAAAGTTATACAGGCACAACCACAAACACCAGCTGCCAAGGGGGATCAACAAAATAGTGGCAGCAATTCTAAAGAAAGATTTTTATCTTCCAGCAATGAAATCTGTTCTTGTTCTTCCTGTTTTCCCATTATTAATTAAAATCATGGGATTTTTTCATTGGGGAAAAAATACTTGTTTAATATAATTTAGATGGTTTTCATTTTTATTTTCAAAATAGATTTCACCCGTGATCTTTGAAATGATTTAATAAATGAAGGAATAGCTTTTTTATAAAATCTTTTCTAAAGATTTACTGCTATCGTGTGGATGAGGTTAAAATCAGAATCCTCATTTAAGAAGCAAACCAGTTTGTATTTCCATTGAACAACAGTATCTTTTGTTAGTAATTCACATATTTTTCTCTTTCTTTTGCTGAATGCTTTTGTCTCTTCATCTTTTGATACTCATCAGTAAAATATATGACCTGACATGACAACACCAATTATTTGAGTTGTATCAATATTGCTGAATCATCTTTTCCATGGAAAAGCTGAGTAATTATGTCATTTTTTCATATTAAATTATTGTGTTTTGGGTTTTGTCCTGTTTCATTTAGGTTGTAAGGAAAATGGAAACTGCTTGCTACCTTTTAGATGGAGTGTTGTTTTGTCTTTTACAAATAAAATTCCACTAGATATAAATTAGACCCAACTTTCCAATCACTATTAGGTAAATTAAAGAGTTCGTAACGAAACAATCCATACTGATTCGAACAAGGTCCATTTGTGTATAAGACATTTACTCTACCAGTTGAGTTACGGGGACTCCCACACCTTCCCCCTCCCATCTCCAAAGTAGATAGAATGAAGTAATGTCTAATGATTTATCTTTTAGAAAAAAACCAGAAGAGGTGGAAATTTGGGATACCAAAATCAAAAAGAAATCGCAAAAAATAAAAAAAAGATGATGATGCCTCCGCCCAAATCGGTAAAGATTTAATAGTTATTTTCTCCAGAACTTGGAATACTTGTAATTTTTGCATCATCATCTTGATACGTTTTCTCACAACTTTTCTAATCTCATGAGTTATTTCTAATTCTCTGATTCAATGATTAAATAGATGAACACATTGGTAAAGTAATACGAAGTGAGTAGAAAAGTGCCCGAAGACAAAAGAGAATAAAAAAATTTTTCGCGGCGGTGGTGGGTTTGAACCCGCGACCTTATTGGTACGACAACTCCGCCTGGGGAGGTGAGAGCGTGGCTCTACCGTGTGAGCTATCCCCGAACACAAAATATTTCGTTTCAAACCCAAAGTCATTTCTAGATCCCTCTCTCACCCACTTTTGAGACGCCGATTCGTTCACCACCATCGCGAAGTAAATTTTTACCAGCCCGTAAGCTTAATAGCCAATATTCTCATCACAAACATATAACATAGAAACGATTGAGACATTGAGTATGCTCCGGTGTATGGGGTGAATTTTAATTCAAAAAGTGAGTGGAGCAGGCACTTATGTTTGGGAACAACAAGATATGAAGTGAGTAGAAAAGTGCCAGAAGACAATAGAGAATAAAAAATTTTTCGCGGCGGTGGGGGGGTTTGAACCTGCGACCTTATTGGTACGACAACTCGCCTGGCAGGTGAGAGCGTGGCTCTACCGTGTGAGCTATCCACGAACACAAAAATATTCGTTTCAAACCCAAAGTCATTTCTAGATCCCTCTTCACCCACTTCTTGGACGCCGATTCGTTCAACCACCATCGCGAAGTAATTTTGACCAGCAGTTAAGACTTAATATCCAATTTTCTCATCAACAAACATATAACATTGAAAAACGATGAGACATGAGTATGCTCCTGGTGTTATGGATGGAATTTTAATTCAAGTAAATGATGGGCAGCATTATTGTTGGTAACAACAGATAAGAAGTGAGTAGAAAGGTGCCAGAAGACATAGAGAATAAAAATATTTTTCGCGGCTGTGTGGGGTTTGAACCTGCGACCTTATGGTACGACAACTCCGCCTGGCAGGTGAGAGCGTGGCTCTACCGTAGGTGAGCTATCCACGAACACAAAAAATCGTTCAAACCAAAGTCATTTCTAGATCCCTCTCACCATTCTTGAGATCGCCGATTCGTTCCTACCATCGCAATATTTTGACAGCATTAGCTTAATACCAATATTCTCATACACAAACATTAAATAGAAACATTGACATGAGTCAGCTCACTTTTGGTGAATTTAAATTCACCATAACGGAGTATGCATGGCTACAATGTTTCTATACTAGATTTAGTGATGAGAAAATTGGCTATAGTAACTGAGATCAAAAATTTTCGCGTGGTGGTGATGAACGGCGATCTCAGAAGTGGGGTGAGAGGGGATCTAGATGATTTGGTTTGAAACGAATATTTTGTGTTCGTGGAAGCTACACTTGACAGTCCCCTGCCAGGCGGAGTTGTCGTACCAATAGGCAGTTCAAACTCACCACCGCGGTAAAAATTATTTATCACTCTATCATGTCTTGCACTTTTTACTCACTTCATATTTGTTGTTACCAAATAAGTGCCTGCTCACTCACTTTTCTGAATTAAAAATTCACCCCATCACGGAGCATACTCAATGTTCAATCGTTTCTATGTTATATGTTTGTGTGAGAATATTGGCTATTAGCTAACTGCTGGTCAAAATACTTCGCGGGTGTGAACGAATCGGCGATCTCAAGAAGTGGGTGAGAGAGGGATCTAGAAATGACTTTGGGTTTGAAACGAATATTTTTGTGTTCGTGGATAGCTCACACGGTAGAGCCACGCTCTCACCTGCCAGGCGGAGTTGTCGTACCAATAAGGTCGCAGGTTCAAACCCACCACCGCCGCGAAAAAAATTTTTATTCTCTATTGTCTTCTGGCACTTTTCTACTCACTTCATATCTTGTTGTTACCAACATAAGTGCCTGCTCCACTCACTTTTCTGAATTAAAAATTCACCCCATACACCGGAGCATACTCAATGTCTCAATCGTTTCTATGTTATATGTTTGTGATGAGAATATTGGCTATTAAGCTTAACTGCTGGTCAAAATTATTCGCGATGGTGGTGAACGAATCGGCGATCTCAAGAAGTGGGTGAGAGAGGGATCTTAGAAATGACTTTGGGTTTGAAACGAATATTTTTGTGTTCGTGGATAGCTCACACGGTAGAGCCACGCTCTCACCTGCCAGGCGGAGTTGTCGTACCAATAAGGTCGCAGGTTCAAACCCCACCACCGCCGCGAAAAAATTTTTTATTCTCTATTGTCTTCTGGCACTTTTCTACTCACTTCATATCTTGTTGTTACCAACATAAGTGCCTGCTCCACTCACTTTTCTGAATTAAAAATTCACCCCATACACCGGAGCATACTCAATGTCTCAATCGTTTCTATGTTATATGTTTGTGATGAGAATATTGGCTATTAAGCTTAATTTTTTTGGCAAAATTACTTCGCGATGGTGGGAACGAATCGGCGATCTCAAAAATGGGGGAGAGAGGGATTTAAAAAACTTTGGGTTTTAAACGAAATTTTGTTTTTTGGGATAGCTCACACGGTAGAGCCACGCTCTCCCCTGCCCGGGAGTTGTCGTACCAATAAGGTCGCAGGTTCAAACCCC
>NW_027627175.1:0-5436 GCF_034508935.2 Berghia stephanieae
GGTCCGTTATACTTCCGGATGGCAATGTTGTGAACTCCTTGGCCAAGCGCATTCTATCTATAGATAGGATGCGCTTGGCTAAGAACATTGCCATCCGGAAGCACAACGGACCAACACACAAAACTGTGTGTATGCATGAACGTTTATAGTCGGGTTAATACAGTTCAGTGAGCATTACTCATAAACGCGGATGGCAAAAAACAATAACAAAGACCTGAGTGACGTCATCTTCGAACTATCTCTTGGCAGGCTATAGATAGTATGCGCTTGGCTAAGAAGCTCACAACATTGCCATCCGGAAGTATAACGGACCAACACACAAAACCATGTATAACCATGCACTTTTATGGTCTAGTTAATACAATTAAGTGAGAAGTAGTCAAAAACACGGATGGCAAAAAACAATAACAAAGACCCAAGTGACGTCGACTTTATTCTATCTATAAGTTAACGACGGCTACGATCAGGCCCATCAACTAAAAAGATGTCATAATTTGGGTTCAATCGTTAAGTTATAGCCTGACACTGAAACCCAAAAAGACTGGCATTTTGACGTCATTATTTCTTTTTTTTTTTTTTTGCACCGCCTTGTGAGTTGTCGGTAGTAGAACTCATGAAAACAAGTTATTTCATTGGTTGAACTATTGAATACAACTCAAGATTTGATTTCTTTTGTGACCAAAGACTGGCATTTTGACGTCATTTTTTGGTCAGTGTCAGTTAACGATGGCGACGGTTCAATACGATTTAACCTCAAATTGTGTTTTAAGCAGAGAACTCAGCATCGACGCAACAAGGATATTATAACAAAATGGAAGGAACGAAACTAACGGCATTCAGCTATTTGTCATTTGTTCCATGACAGCCATTTTGATAAATAAAATAAAAAATAAAATAAAATTCCCTTTATTCATCCCACAGGGGACATCTTTACCTAGGGTCTATTCCAAAGGAAGACTGGAATAATCCATGCGTTAGCCGCAGTGCAGCGCCGCAAATTGAGCTAGGGCGAGGTGATGATTAGTTAACCTTAAATTCTCTGAATGAGACTATAAACATTTAAGGTTACACATAGTTATTTTGTGTGTCGGTACGTTATATCCGGATGGCGGATGTGTTGAATATTTTACCTAAACGCATATCATCAATTCCTACTTTTGTCAGATAGTTGCACCTGTCGCGGAGGGATTCCCGAAGATTCGTTTTCGACTCGGTGATTGTCCGATCATAATAAAAACAATATTCATGAGGTCTGTTTCATCCTCTGTGACAATGAATGATATTCGTGCTATGATATTAATATTGTTTCACATGAATTGACTCGAGCTTTGTACTCTCTGGATACGGTTAGTTTTATAGTATAACTTTTGGGCATGATTTATAGATGTTCGAAGAGACGTCACTCAGGTCTTTGTTATTGTTTTTTGCCATCCGCGTTTATGAGTAATGCTCACTAAACTGTATTAACCCGACTAAAAACGTTCATGGATTCACACAGTTTTGTGTGTTGGTCCCGAAACGTCATTGTTTGGTATTTGGTTCTTACCCCAGCCTGATAACACTAGTATTATAATATTCATTTTTTATTTCGTATCTTTGATCGAGCTGGGCGCCTGGTGAGTCTAACAGTCTTTCTCATAGACGTATGCCCAACGGTCTTCACAGGGAAGATCTCCTAATTTTGTTGGTTTAGTAATACTCATAAAGCCACAATGTTCTTTTTGCCCATAGTTGTCCGGTGAGCCTGGAGTAGCAATGACTATGAAAAATTTTGTTTTCTACTTTTGTAGGAAATACTATTCTTAAATGAAAGCCCTATCTCCACTGAGTAAAAATCTTTTTAAATTTTGAAAATCCATTAATATATAACAAAGTTATGCCGTTTCAAAGCTGTCATTTATTTGGATGACTCACAAAGGGAAAAAAATACGGAAAATATGGGACACTTTTTCTGCGTTTTATTCTGGTTTGTGGCTGTATCTCGCTTAATACGTGGAATTAGATATTAAAACTTGGCAATTTTATGGCAAAATTATCAGAAAATATGATGAAGACATCAGAAGAGTTCTAACTTGTATAGTTTTAGAGCTGTATGGCTAGGGTCAACTATAATTTTGTTTTAAAATATACATAATAATTTTGATCATTTGGAACTTTTCCGAAGTGTAATTTGGTGTCTACAACCCATACAAATAACACGAAAAAAGCCTGCTAAATTATTATCAATCAGTCCCGTGAGACCATGGCTTATGTTATTTCTAGTATTTATTTGAGAGAGAGAGAGAGAGAGAGAGAGAGAGAGAGAGAGAGAGAGAGAGAGAGAGAGTTAATCTACTATCCCTATGACATAACAATGAAACAATACCTTAATTTTAAAAAAAGCGCGCGAGGATTTGTGTCGTCAGTCTTCGCGAACAAGATTCAGATGGCCACGTGTGTGGCCAAATATATAAGTTTGTTTCTTTTATTAAATTTTATTCATCTATTTCTGTCTCAGTGACATTTATCCTAGTCTATTCAATTTTTTGTTTGTTAAAATTTAGTTTATTTTAAGTGGGCCAGTCTTAATAGTGAAAGCCATATGATTTTCTATTTAGCCACTTTTGAAGTCGAATTTGGTCAGGTTAAAGTCTTGCCACCTGGCAGCCTTGCCTCGCTCACGTCATTTTCGTGTCTTGCGATGAGGGAAGCAAAATGGCCGTCTCCATATTTTCACTCATTGAATTGCAAATTGGGTTGATGTTTAGTGAGAATACGGGAAAAGTACTTATCATAGTCCAATGAAATTTGAAATATAAATAGAAGAAATGTGCATATATAACCTTATGAGCGACAAAATCTCTCCTCTTTGTAGTTTTAGAAATATTGTACTCCAAAGAGTAAAAATCTATTTTTAACGATCTTCTAGTAATCGTACGAGTTTTGTCGCTTGACATAATCTAAAATGACATCTTTTCTAAGACTCCTTCCGCACTAGGACAAAACTGTCCCAGGACAAATTTGTCCTGTCCCGCTGGAGAAAACTTCTATTCAAAAGGGGTTCCGCACTAGGACAGGACTGTCCCGGGACACACCTGCGCGAATGCATTTTTTTTTTTTTTTACAAGATTCCAAAGTTTATTTGTAGGCAATTGTCAATATAACTCATACAAGAATATAATATTTTCATCAACAAATCAAGTAAATAAAATCAATAATAAAGCAAGGCAAACAATGATAATAATAATAATAATAATAATAATAATAATAATAATAATAATAATAATAATAATAATAATAATAATAATAATAATAATAATGATAATTATAATGGTGATAATAATAATGTAAAATCTTCTAATTAATAGATTAGTTATTTAATAGTTTGAATTATAAATTAATAAGTTAAAAAATAAGTCCTTGGTACAACTCTAATAATTCACATTTTATGAATCAACCTAAGATACGACATGACGATAATGATTTTTTACACTGTACAATGGGATTTGTTTACATAAGATTTATATAATCATGAAATATTCTTACAGCAAGAGTAATATTATTGCTGCTGCTACTACTACTACAACAACTACTACTACAACTACTACTACCACTACCACTACCTCTACTACTACTACTACTACTACTACTACTACTACTACTACTACTACTACTACTACTACTACTACTACTATTACTACTACTACTACCACTACTACTACCACTACTACTACTACTACTACTACTACTACTACTACTACTACTACTACTACTACTACTACTACTACTACTATACTACTACTACCATTACTTCTACTATTACGACTACTACATCTACAACAACAACAACAACAACAACAACTACTACTACTACTACTACTACTACTACTACTACTACTACTACTACTACCACCACCACTACAACTACCACCTCTTCTCCACTACTTCTATTACTACTTCTACTACTACTACTACTACTACTACTACTACTACTACTACTACTACAACTACTACTACTACTACTACTACTACTACTACTACTACTACTACTACTACTAGTAATGGATGAAATAGAGGTTGCATATTTCTGTGCTTTACTACGAGGAAAAAAAAAGACAAATTGAAAGAGAAAACAATATTGAGTGCATCCTTTAATGACCCAAAGATTGCTCAAGGGTCAATTCCGTAGACTCTATGGTGATCTCCGATCTTATCTTAAAATGACTTTCTTGGAATCACCTCATTTTACCCAGGTGCAAATGAGTACCGGTTCGCTGATGAAAGTAATCTTTGACGGACTAGTATTATTCAAGAGGATAATAGAAAGTCAGCATAGCTCGGTGGTACGGTCTTTGCTTCGTACCCGAAAGGCATCAGTTCGATCACCCGCTGATGCGCTGTGTTGCCTTGAGTAAGTCACCTCGCTTAGCTCAATTTGCGGCGCTGCACTGCGGCTAACGCCTGGGTTATACCTCGCCCTAGCTCAATTTGCGGCGCTGCATTGCGGCTGACGCCTGGGTTATTCCAGTCTTCCCTTGGAATAGACCCTCGAGAAAAATTTCCCCTATGGGATGAAAAAGGGAATTTTATTATTTTAAATTTTAAACTGTTATCTGTCTGCTTAACGCTACAGCAACATGGATAAGTTCCGGATTTATAAGCTTAGGAGGCAAGATGGCCCATGTTTAGCGCGTTGTACTCTGCACTCAGAGGTTTTGTGTTCGATTCCGACCGAAGCCAATTTGTACTTTCTAGAGCAAGAAAATTTACTCCAATCACTCACTCCATTCAGGTGTAAAAGGGTACCTGTCAAGCTGGGATAGTAATCTGCGATAGACTAGCGTCCTGTTCAAAGTCCTGCACCATTGGCTACAAGGCTCTAAAGGAGTTACTTTGTCTTACAATGAGTCCAAGTGGCTCAGAAGGACTTACTTAAAAATATTTTCATTGAAAATTCCCGAAATAAATAACGATAAAGATAATTGATCCCACAAATTACCGAATAGATGTGCGACCGGTTTTAGACACGTTACTGCTGTGTCACAGTTTGACACTTCTTAAATTATATTTATAAACATACGTTTTTAAATTGCCGAAAATTTTTATGTTGCTATGCCTTCTGTACGTGGTTTCATCACATAGAATTATTTTTTGAATTGTTCTTGCTTTTTTATATTCAGAATTGAAATAAATAAATAAATCATAACTGTCAAATTGAATGTAAGCTTCAGTTTAACATACGAAAACAGATAAAATGGACGTTTCGGGTTTCCCCTTCATCAACAACACATGATGAATTAAAAACTACAGGCGAATGAGATAATGTGGTAGTGGCGTTGTTAAGATGCATAAACAAAAACATTGATGGGCAGGAAATTGTATGCTACTTTGTGAGGAAGCGCGAATTAAAACAGAGCAATAGAAATTTATAAAAGGTGCGTACTTAATTATGTTAAA
>NW_027627176.1:0-5439 GCF_034508935.2 Berghia stephanieae
AATAGAAAAGTCCAGAAACAATAAGAATAAAAATTTTTTTTTTTTGCGCGGTGGGGGGTTTTAACCCCACCCCCATCGGGACGCAACTCCCCCTGGGAGGTGAGAGCGTGGCTCTACCGTGTGACTATCCACGAACAAAAAAATTCGTTTCAACTCAAAACATTACTAGATCCCTCCTCCCCACTTCTTGAACCCCGAATTTGTTTCGTACACCCCATCGGAATAATTTTGACACAGTTAAGCTTAATAGCCAATATTTTCAACACAAACATATAACATAGAAACGAATTTAGCATTGAGTTCTCCCCGGGGTAATGGGGAAATTTTTAATTTAGAAAAGTGATGGAGCAGGCACTTATTTTGGGAACAACAAGATATGAAGGAATGAAAATGGCCCGAAGACAATAGAGAATAAAATTTTTTTTTTTTTTTTTTCGGGGGGGTGGTGGGGGGTTTTAACCTGCGACCCCTCGGGAACGAAAAAACTCCGCCTGGCAGGTGAGAAAGGGGGGGTGGCTCTACCGTTGAGCTATCCCGAACACAAAAAAATTCGTTTCCCCAACTCAAAATCCATTAAATAGATCCCTCTCCAACCCCCCACTTCCCTTTAGACCCCCGCCATTCTTCGTACACCACCATCGCAATAATTTTGAACCATCCCCTTAAGCAATAGCCAAATTCTCAACACAAACATATAACAAGAAAAATTGGAATTGAGTTGCTCCGGTGTATGGGGTGAATTTTTTTAAAAACAAAAGTGAGTGGAGCAGGCACTTATTTGGGAACAACAAGATATGAAGTGAATAGAAAAGGGCCAGAAACAAAAAGAAAAAAATTTTTTTTTGGGCGGGGTGGGGTTTTGAACCCTTTCGCCCCATCGGTACGACAACCCCCTGGCAGGTGAGAGCGTGGCTCTACCGTGTGAGCTACCACGAACACAAAAAAATTCGTTTTAAAATCAAAGTCATTCTAATCCCTCTCAAACCCCCTTCTTTAGACCCCCCGATTTGTTCGTACACCACCATCGCGAATATTTTTACCACAGTTAACTTTAAAAAGCCAATATTCCCCAACACAAACATATAACAAAAACGATTGAGACATTGAGTTGCCCGGTTATGGGTGAATTTTTAAATTTAGAAAAGTGAGTGGGGCAGGCACTTATGTTTTAACAACAAAATGAATGAAAAAAAAAGTCCAGAAGACAAAAGAAATAAAAATTTTTTTTCGCGGGGGTGGTGGGGGTTTTAACCGCGACCCCCATCGTACGACAAATCCGCCCGGAGGTGGAGCGTGGCCTACCGTTGAGCACCACGAACACAAAAAATATTCGTTTCAAACTCCCAAAATCATTACTAATCCCTCCTCACCCCTTTTTGAACCGCCGTTCTTTGACACCACCATCGCGAATAATTTTTACCAGAATTAAACTTAATACCAATATTCTCAAAACAAACTTAACATGAAACGATTGAGACATTTATAGCTCCGGTTATGGGGTAAATTTTTATTCAGAAAAGTGAGGGCAGGGATTAGTTGGTAACAACAAGATATGAAGTTAATAGAAAATGCCAGAAGACAATAGAGAATAAAAATTTTTTTTCCCCGGCGGTGTGGGGTTTGAACCGCGACCCATCGGTAGACAACTCCCCCTGCAGGAGAGCGTGGCTCTACCGTGGAGCTATCCACGAAAAACAAAAATATTTGTTTCAAACTCAAAGTCATTACAATCCACCGCCGCGAAAAAAATTTTTTTTCTTATTTCTTCGGGGACTTTTCTATTTCCTTCATATCTTTTTTGTTACCCAAAATAAGTGCCTGCCCACTACTTTTTTTGAATTAAAAATTCACCCCCTACACCGGGGAAACTCAATGTCTCATCGTTTTTTATTTTAATTTTTTTGTGTTGAGAATTTGGCTATTAAGCTAACTGCTGGGCAAAATTATTCGCGATGGGGGTTACGAAAAGAAACGCTCTCAAGAAGTGGGGGAAGAGGGATCTAGTAAGACTTTGAGTTGAAAAGAAATTTTTTTTTTTCGTGGATAGCTCACACGGGAAGCCACGCCTCACCTCCCGGGGGGTTTCGTACCGTGGGGGTCCAGGTTTAAACCCCACCACCCCGCGAAAAAATTTTATTCTCTTTTGTCTTCTGGCATTTTTCTATTCACTTAAATTCTTTTTGTTACCAACATAATCCGCTCCATCATTTTTTCTAATTTAAAAAATTCACCCATACCGGAGCTACTCAATGTCTCAATCTTTTCTTTTTATTTTGTTTTGGGAAATATTGGCATTAAGTTTCTGCTGGTCAAAATTATTCGCATGGGGGTTACGAACGAACGGGGGTCTCAAAAAGTGGGTAGAGAGGGATCTATAAGACTTTGATTTTGAAACAAATATTTTTGTGTTCGTGGATAGCTCACAGGGTAAGCCACGCCTCCCTGCCGGGCGAGTTGTCGTACCGAGGGGTCGGGGTTAAAACCCCCACCACCGCCGCGAAAAAAATTTTTATTCCTATTGCTTCTGGCACTTTCTTTTTCCTTCAATCTTGTTGTTCCCAAACAAAAGGCCTGCTCCATCACTTTTTTCTGAATTAAAAATCACCCCATACACCGGAGCATACTAAATGTCTCAATCGTTTCTATGTTAATGTTTGTTTGAAAAATTTTGGGCTAAAAGCTTAACTGTTTGTCAAAATTTATTCCAGGGGGTTTGTACGAACGAATGGGCGGCCCAAAGAAGGGGGTAGAGAGGGCTAGTAATGACTTTGATTTTGAAACGAATATTTTTGTGTTCGTGATACTCCACGTAGACCCCACGCTCTCACCCCGGGCGGAGTTGTCGTCCCGAGGGGGCGGGGTTTTAAAACCCCCACCCCGCCGCGAAAAAAATTTTTTTTCTCTATTGTCTTCGGGCACTTTTCTATCACTTCAATCTTTTGTTAAGTAATTCTCCCTTTGTCATCTCATCCCCTTGCATCTCCACGACAGCCCTCCTAGGGAAACAATAAAAGACACATATTTTTTTTTGGATTCTTTTGATTTGATTTCATATTTTTCCCTTTATTTTTTTAAAATCTTTCATTTGAGGGTTTAAACCCTAATTTTCCCTCACACCACCACCCTTTCCCCCCCTTTTACTTCTATTAACGTATACTCATATATACTAACATCTTTTAATTAAAAACCCATTTCATAACCCCTTTTTAATTTAAAAACTCTTTTTACAAAAAATCTTTTAATTAAAATTATGTATATGGTATACGTAAATAAAGTAGAATTTAAACGGGAAAGGTGAGTGGTGTGAGGAAGACTCGGGTTTTAACCCACTCAAAAAGGTTATGACGACAGACTCTCTCCGTCGTATCCATGGCAACCACAGAAAAAAGAAAGAAAGAGTGAGGAGAGAGAGAGAGAGAGAGAGAGAGAGAGAGAGGGGAGATAGAAATAGATAGATAGAGAGGAAAAGAGAGGAGAGAGAGAGAGAAGAGAGAGGAGAGAGAGAGAGAGAGAGAGGAGAGAGAATGTTTCTTGGCAACCAATACCATCCGCCATTCGTTTCGTGATGATTTTTCTTCTTACTTTGCGGTTGGCCCCCATTTTTTCCTCACTCAGTCTCACAAATCAAAGCAATCTTTTACTTGTATTTTTTTTAAAATGGAAATAAAATATATACTGTCAAGTAAATGGGGAAGCTTTCTTGATGCGATGGGAGACTTTTGTGATGACCAATGACCAAAGTGACTTTATAACGACAAATAAAAAAAATAATAAAACAATTTTGAAATTTTAGTTTGATTTCAGTAAAATCAAATCAAAACAAAACTTCTTTTGATGTCAAAAATACATAAGAAAATAAAATAAAGAGAAAATTTATCTCCCATTTATTTTCCCCCCTTTTCGATCCCAAAAAACAAAAATGAGCAATCCGGGAAAAATAACACCAACAACAAAGTTTGTCGGAAGATTTTTGATATTCTAACGAAAACGTTCGAATTACAACTCAAACTTTACGAAAAACAATGAAATCGCCTTTTAGCTCGACGCCGGTTAGCCTATTTTTGTGTGTTTGGGGTTGCCGTGTTAGCGTAAATCAGAGACGTTTGACCCCGACCTGACCTAAATGTCAGCTACAGCTAAAAATAGACTCAACACCAAAGGGCGGCAGCTCCTCTTTCTAGGGATATAGGGAAACAGGCGTTATGTTATTTTTTATCACCATTTCGCCTTTCCCAGACATTTTAAAACGGGCCCATTTTTATTTTAAATTTTGGGCTGCCAGAAGAAAAAAAAAAAAAAAAAAAAAAAAAAAGGGGAAAGAATCTTTTTCTAATGACGTAATTAACTTCCTTTGTTCAAAATCGATGACGTCTTCAAGGGGTGTCGAGCGGGACGTAACTGGTAAATCAATAAAAGCAAAAAGTAAATGGGTCGTGCCCTTGTTTTTGTGTGAAACCATACCGTCCCATTGAACATTTCAAAAACAGTAGCCAACACAAAATTTATCAGTAATAAAAGGACAATTTTTAAATAATAACTCCACCAATTAAAACAAAAACAACAACAACAACAACAACAACAGCAACAACAACAACAAACAAAAAAATTTTAAAAAAAAGAAAAGAAAAAAAAAATCTGCTACAAAAACCCTTTTTTCTATACGTTTAATAAAAGTTGTTGACCTCCACCATTACGAGCGGCAATCGACAAGCTATCAAAGGCGTAACTGAGCATAGTGAACATTTTTTTTTATGGCTTTCTTTTATAACGGCGAGAAATTAAAAAAAAAAAAAATTTTTTTTTTCTCTCTCCAAACACTCCGCCCAAAATTTTTTGGAAATCAAAATCCTAATATTTCTTCCATTTCGTGTATGTCCAAATTGTTACCTAATTCCGTAACAAATTTCGGGCGTCCAAATGTAGGGAGGTATGTGAAAACATCGGGTTTTTAGACGCCTGCATTTTAAAGTAAATAAATAAATAAAATTCAACGGAACCAAAAATTAGGATTTTTAAAAATTGCGGGGCTAATATCCGAACTCACTTATGGGGCCCAAATTTTAAAATTTTGAAATTTTCCATTTCCTTTTAAATTTTTCCCCCAACAATACCCAAAAAGGGAAATTGGTTTTCAGAACTGCAAAAATGCACATCGGTAGTAGTTTCATCTATGTTAGGGAAAATATGTAAAAATCTTTACTATTTTTTGCAGACGAGTGTACAAAATTCAGGTCTGACATGCAAAAAATTATGGGCCTGTTTAACATTGTTGTAAGGGCAATATTTTGCTGATTTTCCCAAACAATGACCCATATTTAAATTGTTCCCAGACCTGCAAAAAGTGCAGTCGGGCAGAACAAATCCACTAAACGTGCCAAGCATTTTTTCAAGGGCCCCCTAGCCAACACAACACTTAACATGTAATGAGACAGAACGTTT
>NW_027627177.1:2500-10000 GCF_034508935.2 Berghia stephanieae
TAACCTTTTATAGATAGTTCGAAGATGACGTCACTCAGGCCTTTGTAATTGTTTTTGCCATCCGCGTTTGTGAGTGTTGTTCTCACTAAACTGTATTAACCAGACTATAAAAGTTCATGGTTACACAGAGTTTGTGTGTTGGTCCGTTATACTTCCGGATGGCAATGTTGTGAGCTTCTTAGCCAAGCGCATACTATCTATATCACATGATTAGTTTTTTTAAAATTAAAAAAACTGAGTTGTATGTAGCGCAATATCCACTAAATGTGCTCAAAGCGCTTTATAAAGGGGCCCTGGTCAACAGCAATATTTAACATGTAGGACGAGACATGGCGCCTGTTAGGCGATATTACAATTTTTCGGACAAAGACAACGCTGGTAACGGCCAGGTACTCATTTTACACCTGAGTGCGGTGAGAGAATGTGAGTAAAGAGCCTTTTCCAAGAACTCAACTATGCGCCGAGCAAGGCTCGAACCCAGGACCTTCCTATCCGAAAGCGAGTGTCACACAACAAGACCACACATAGTCCGACTACTAAATGATAAGAACAGTTCCCTTTGCCAAAATAGCTTTATTCCACCTCAAACTAACGATGTGGAGAAAACGGTTATTCATTATGATGAATATCTATTTTATTCAAGTATATTATTATTATGCGGCTATGTGGTCTAGTGTTATGACGCTCGCTTTCGGATCGGAAGGTCCTGGGTTCGAGCCTCGAGCTCGGCGCATAGTTGAGTCCTTGGAAAAGGCTCTTTACTCACATTCTGTCACCGTACTCAGGTGTAAAATGAGTACCTGGCCGTTAACAGCGTTGTCTTTGTCCGAAATATTGTAATATCGCCTAACAGGCGTCATGTCTCGTCCTACATGTTAAATATTACTGTTGACCAGGGCCCCTTTATAAAGCGCTTTGAGCACATTTAGTGGATATTGCGCTACATACAACTCAGTTTTTTTAATTTTTAAAAAAACTAATCATGTGATATAGATAGTATGCGCTTGGCTAAGAAGCTCACAACATTGCCATCCGGAAGTATAACGGACCAACATACAAACTCTGTGTAACCATGAACTTTTATAGTCTGGTTAATACAGTTTAGTGAGAACAACTCACAAACGCGGATGGCAAAAACAATTACAAAGGCCTGAGTGACGTCATCTTCGAACTATATATAAAAGGTTATTCATTATGGTGAATATCTATTTGAGTCAAGTATATTATAGATAGTATGCGCTTGGCTAAGAAGCTCATAACATTGCCATCCGGAAGTACAACAGACCAACACACAAAACTGTGTGTATCTATGAACGTTTATAGTCAGGTTAATACAGTTAAGTGAGCATTACTCATAAACGCGGATGGCAAAAAACAATAACAAAGACCTGAGTGACGTCATCTTCGAACTATCTATAGAATAGATCTGCGTACAAAGAAATCGGAAATGATATTTTCTACGACTATTATAGAGTAATATTCATATTAAGCTGGGCGGCGGGGGGGGGGGGGGGGGGGGGTGGGGGGTGGTCCCGATAGCTCAGTTGATAGAGCACTCACACTCGCTTCACACGCAAAGTGACCGAGGTGAGATCGATCCCGGATATAGTCGTGATTTATTTTCCTACTGATCCCCCGAGTGTACCCCGCAATGGTAGAGTAGCTGGATCTGTTAAATAATCTGGCGGAAGGTAATTTGCGATAGACTAGCGTCCTATCCACAGGGTAGCAAGCGATTGCTATTGTCCGTTTCACGCTATAGAAACCGGGATAAACTCCGGCACCATGGGCCTCACCCGGGATCGATCTCGGCCTCTTTGCAAGTGAAGCGAATGTTCTACTTATTGAGCAATCGAGACATCCCCCCCGCGCCCCCACCATTGAAAATAATTAAATACAAACGAGAATATCTCTTAAGCCATTCACAGTTTGTCGGAAAATTCTCGTATGAACGAGGAGATCAATGTGGAAAAAATAATATGAACCAAATTGGATTCAATAGTCTGATGTCACGCCCCCGGCAACGGCGGCCATCTTGGTTCTAAACAAAGAAAATCATTACTTTTTATTCTTCATGCTGGCTAGAACTTTTCATTCCCTTTTCATACGCCTTGTGATCAGAATGTGTAAAAGTCAAAACATGATCAAATTGATGGATTTTTTCCCTCTGGATACGCGTTTAAGCTCGCCAGAGAAATATTTCATACGGCGTGCGCCATTGTTCCGATAGTTTAGAGCCAGTGTTACTAAGTTACCATACGTCATTAGGAAGGAAGTGACGTTGCGACTGTTGAAGACTATTCCCAGTCATTGTAGTAGAATTTTGTGGATGAAATGATGGAACGACATAAATAAGATTCTTATAGATAGTTCGAAGATGACGTCACTCAGGTCTTTGTGATTGCTTTTTGCCATCCGCGTTCATGAGTAATGCTCACTGAACTGTTTTAACCCGACTATAAACGTTCATGGATACACACAGTTTTGTATGTTGGTCCGTTATACTTCCGGATGGCAATGTTATGAGCTTTTAGCCAAGCGCATACTATCTATAGGAAGATTTTAATGTTTTTTAATGTAAATATTATTATAAGGAATGAAATTCGACTGGTGTGTTTCAAAACAAAGTTGACGTCACTAGAGTCTTTGTTATTAGTTGTTTTTTTTTTACATCCGCTTGTATGATTAATTGTCACTTAACTGTATAATCCAGACTATAAAAGTTCATGGTGACAAGAGATTTGTGTGTTGGTCCGTTATAGATAGTTCGAAGATGACGTCACTCAGGTCTTTAATATTGTTTTTGCCATCCGCGTTTGTGAGTTGTACTCAATAAACTGTATAAACCAGACTATAAAAGTGCATGGTTACACAGAGTTTGTGTGTTGGTCCGTTATACTTCCGGATGGCAATGTTGTGAACTCCTTGGCCAAGCGCATTCTATCTATACTTCCGGATGGCAATGTTGTGAACTTCTTAGCCAAGCGCATACTATGTATAGGAAGATTTTAGTGTTTGTTAATGTAAATATTATTATATGGAATGGTGTGTTTTAAATCGTATACGTGTAAGAACAGGAAGAGAGTGGATGGAGTGTTTTATAGATAAACGAAGTTGACGTCACTCGGATCTTTGTTATTGTTTTTTGCCATCCACGTTTATTAGTAATTCTCATTAAACTGTATTAACCAGACTATACACGTTCATGGTTACAGATAGTTTTGTGTGTTGATGGGCCGTTATACTTCCAGATGGCAATGTTGTGAGTTTCTTAGCCAAGGGCATACTATCTATTGCTGAGTGAGTACGTGGACAAAATCAATAAAATTAAAATAAAATGTCCTTTGTTCATTCCAAAGGGGAAATTTGTGTCTAGGGTCTATTCCAATGAAGGACTGTAGTAACCCATGCGTCAGCCGCAATACAGCGCCGCAAGTAATTGAGCTAGGGCGAGATGACTTTCTCAAGGGCACACAGCGCAACAGCGGCGGTGATCGAACTCGGTATCTTTCGGGTACGAAGCAAAGACCATACCAAAGAGTCATGCTGTCAATGACAAGGTATAAATATTTCTCCGAAAAATATCAAATTAAGAAATTTAGGAGCAGGCACCGGTGTGAGATAAAGATCTTAACAAGTGTGTATTGAAAGGTGCCAGACATAACACGAAAAACATTTTAAAAAAAATAAATACAGAAAAAAAATTACAAGAAAAAATACAAGGAAATAAAAACTAGAAATAAAAATTACAAGAAAAACAAAATAGAAAGAAGAAACAAAGAAACACCTTTCATACACACTGACTTGTTCAGATCTTTAAATATTTATCCTCCCTTTTACAATGGGACTTTTAGGCTTTCACAAGTAGGAATCTTAAAAACGCAGAAAAAACCCCGAAAGTTTAAATAAAAAACACCTTTCATACACACTGACTTGTTCAGATCTTTAAATATTTATCCTCCCTTTTACAATGGGACTTTTAGGCTTTCACAAGTAGGAATCTTAAAAACGCAGGAAAAAACCCCCAAAGTTTAAATAAAAACCACCTTTCATAAACACTGACTTGTTCAGATCTTTAAATATTTATCCTCCCTTTTACAATGGGAATTTTAGGCTTTCACAAGTAGGAATCTTAAAAACGCAGTAAAAACCCCAAAGTTTAGATAAAAAACACCTTTCATACACACTGACTTGTTCAGATCTTTAAATATTTATCCTCCCTTTTACAATGGGAATTTTAGGTTTTCACAAGTAGGAATCTTAAAAACGCAGTAAAAACCCCAAAGTTTAGATAAAAAACACCTTTCATACACACTGACTTGTTCAGATCTTTAAATATTTATCCATTTTACAATGAGACTTTTTGGCTTTCACAAGTAGGAATCTTAAAAACGCAGGGGAAAAAACCCCAAAGTTTAAAAAAAACCACAATGATCCAGATATAATATGGACAACAAATCACAAGATGTCTCTGGGGTCAACAATTGTGGTTTGTGGAAGAAATCCAAAGCACACACAACAAGGCAGGCAGGCAGGCATGAATGGGGATCAGATCAATGTAGGATCGACAAGCTGATCTGAAAGGCCCTGATCATTGTTGTGGAATAACTGGGCATGAAAAGATGAAAAGACACACCAAAATCAAAACAACAACAAACGAAACAAACATTCGACATACAGCAACTAATATTAAGGATTTCTTTTTTTGTTAATGCAAAATGCTATATTTATATAGAAAAAAAGGTCTATATTTTTAAAGCATATTTAAAATTGTATACGTTTAATGTCATTTGGAACAGGAAGTGGATGGGTGTAATGATTTATATTATATCTGAGTCAGTAGAATAATATTGCCATGTGCAAAAGTATCAATTGCCAATAACATTTAATAGATATTACCCCCCCCCTTTTTTTTTTTTTAAATGAAAATTTTAGGCTTTTGGAAGAAGGGATTTTTAAAAAAACATACACCCCCCCCCCCCCCCCCCCCCCCCCCCCAAAAAAAAACCAACAAAAAAAAAACAACAAAAACAAAACAAAACAAAACAAAACAAAAAAACAAAAGCAAACTAAAAACAAAAAAAAATAAACAAACAAAACAACTACAAAGAAAAAATAAATAGATAAAACAAGAAAAAAAAAGCAAAAAAAAAAAGGCCGAACGAACGAGATATGGACAAAATCACAAGATGTCTCTCGAGCCATACGCCACACACGGCATGATGAATTGGGGACATCAATACAATACAGGACAAGATGAACTAAAAGGCCTGGTCATTGTTGTGGAACTGTGGATGACATGTGGAATCGGAGCAACACACAGGCACACACACACACACACACACACACACACACACACACACACACACACAAACGCATTCGACATAAGGAAAATAATATTAACTCACTCAATCCTAGAGATTTTTGCTACTTTTCAAAATTGGAAAAAATGTATTAAAAATGAGCATGAAGCTACATAGTTTTATTAACTATCATTAACATGTAAAAATTAAGTACATTAGCTTTGATACCACGCCTATAATTTGTTTGTCTCAGATAAAATGTAATAAATAGGCATGGGGTAAAAGTAACCGGGGTAAACTACGGATAAAGTCGGTGTTAGGGTTGAATGACTTAAGGCTAAAAAGTTGGTTAATGCAAATACTGGCCAAATGGAAAGGAATTCTATTCTTGTATCTTGTGCGGCTATGTGGTTCCGACACGACGTCACAAACACACACACACACACACACACACACAGGCAGAAACAACAGACCACAGGGACTCACAATGCTTCACGGACATAAAACAGTACACAACAACACAGCTGGGGAAAACAACAATCCAGAACCCACAACAAATTATAATACGTTCCCTCCAGAGGAGAGCCAATTCGAGTTTCTCTATCTATTTCTTCCCTTTTATAGATAGTATGCGCTTGGCTAAGAAGCTCATAACATTGCCATCCGGAAGTATAACGGACCAACACACAAAACTCTGTGTAACCATGAACTTTTATAGTCTGGTTCATACAGTTTAGTGAGAAGTACTCAGAAACGTGGATGGCAAAAACAATAACAAAGACCTGAGTGACGTCATCTTCGAACTATCTATATACTATTTCTACAACTACTACTACTGCGCGGCTATGTGGTCTTGTGGTATGACACTCGCTTTCGGATCGGAAGGTCCTGGGTTCGAGCCATTCTCGGCGCATAGTTGAGTCCATGGAAAAAGCTCTTTACTCACATTCTCTCATCGTACTCAGGTGTAAAATGAGTTACATGGCCGTTAATTAACGACGTTGTCTCTGTCCGAAACAACTGTAATGTCGCCTAACAGGCGTTATGTCTCGTCCTACGTTTTAAGTGTTGTTGTTGGCCAGGGACCCCTTGGAAAGCGCTTTGAGCAAAGTTTAGTGGATATTGCTCTATATAAAAGTTCAATTTTTTAAAAATATATTCTGATATAACAGTGCCATACATGTTTTAACAGACCTTCCATGTGCGGCTATGTGGTTGTTGGATTCTGGGTTTGAGCGCATAGTTGAGTCCTTGGAAAAGGCTCTTTACTCACATGCTCTCACCGTACTCAGGTGTAAAATGAATACATGGCCGTTGCAAGCGTTGTCTCTGTCCGGGAAAAAAATTGTAATATCGCCTAACAGGCGTCATGTCCCGTCCTAAATGGTAAGTGTTGCTGTTGGCCAGTGACCCTTTGTAAAATCGCTTTGAGCACGTGTAGTGGATATTGCGCTATATAAAACTCAATTTTTAAAATCGTCTCAAATGATATTATGCTAGGGTGTATCTTATGCCAAAACGTGTTTTTAATGTAACTATCTGGGTGGGGTATTTGACCTCCCATGGTGGGCAGGAGGTCACACTATGTCTTCTAACCCCTTTATTTGTTTTCCGAGTTGTCTCTATCTTTGTCTTGGAATGGGATTACTTAGTTTTGTCCTAGTAGCTCTGGCCTGTAGGTGATATTAGTAGATTGTTTGTCTTTCCGACAGAGACAACGCTGTTAACGACCAAGTACTCATTTTAACATAATTACGGTTAGAGCATGTGAGTAAAGAGCTTTCTTCCCCACAATTTTATATATTACATTTTAAATATTGTTAAAATAGAAAGCGAAATAATAAAGTTGATCTTTCATTATCTAATTATAAATATCTTTGTAAAAACGCAAAAAAAAAAACAAACAACAACAACAACCCAAAACAACCTTACTTCTTTTAATAGTTTTCCCCACACTATCTAGACGTCTAGAGATATTTACATATTTACATTGTTAGCAATTTATGGTGATACAAATGTAAAAATTTATCTGTCATCTTAATGATACCCGGCAAGTTCATTCGTTTATGTACAGTCTTATTTATTCCTTTTTATTGCCTTTGTTGTACGTTAAAAAAACGTTAGCATGAAAGGGACATAAATCCGCCTTGAGAAATTGTCAAAGGGAAATAACTCGTTAATGACTGCCTCCATTATA
>NW_027627177.1:15000-17500 GCF_034508935.2 Berghia stephanieae
TAAAAATCAATTTTCAAGATCTAATAATAGCTCGAATCTTGTCCTCAATTAATTAGATACCCCGTTCCTTACACACGTTAACCCTCTCCTTACCAACTACAGGAAAATCGTCACACTCGTTACGTTACAACCAACATTTTTCTTATTCAAATTTCTCTTGTACATCATAAAATTTTAAGCAAATGAACCGCTTGTGCTGTAGAGCATGTTTCGCTAAAGACATTCTTTATCACAAGAACTTACTGCTATTGTATTTGAGTGATAAAAAAATATATTTTTGTGTTAGGTGGATGTGAAGTTTTGGGGAAATTTCAGAAAATTGCTTGTAAGGAGAGAGTTAAGAGACACCGAATATCGCGTGTATAACTGTAATCAATAGGATTCAATAGTCTGATGTCACGTCGCCTAGCAACGGCGAGCAGCGTGGGTCTAAACAAAAAAAATGGGTACTTTTTATTCTTGATGCTGGCTAGAACGTTTCATAATAATATGTCATGTGATCAGAATGTATAAAAGTCAAAATATGATCAGATTTATAATTTTTTTTTCCTCTGGATATGCTTTTATGCTCGTCAGGAGAAATATTTCATAAGGGCGTCCGCCATATTGTTCGGATAGTTTAGAGCCATTTACTAAGTTACTATGCGTCATCACGAGGGGAGTGACGTCATGACTGTTGAAGCCAATTAGAAGAGTGATTTTGCAAAACTCCCTAACTCAAATTTTTCCCATTCTGAGATACTGGGGATTATTTCCCCTAAAATTTCTCATTCGGTCTATTATTTTATCATATACTTTTTAAACTTCAAATTCGCACAAATTTAGGGAAATTATTGTGCCAATTCATGCTTAAAATAAAGTTTACGTTTCCAATTATTTCATGGAAGGAAAATCTCAAAAAGTAGAAAAATCGACTGAATGAGTTTTGGAAAACCAGGTTTTTTAAAAATAATTTAGAATAATTGGATTCAGTAGTCTAACGTCACGCCGCCCGGCAACGGCGGCCATCTTGGTTCTAAACAAAGAAAATCATTACTTTTTATTCTTCAAGCTGGCTAGAACTTTTCATATGTCTTGTGACCAGAATGTGACCAGTCAAAACATGATCAAATTTATGGGGGTTTTTTTTCCTCTGGATACGCTTTTATGCTCGCCGGAGAAATATTTCATACTGCGTCCGCCATTGTTCCGATAGTTTAGAGCCAGTGTTGCTAAGTTACCATGCGTCATTAGGAAGGAAGTGACGTTACGACTATTGAATCCTATTCTTCTCGTGTGCTTCCATTTTGTTGCACTGAACTTTGACTTGGTATTTTCTTTTTTTCTGGTTTTTTTAAAATTTTCTTTTGTAGATTATTTTTATTTTTTTAGTTAAATAAAGGAAGGAATGGTCAGTTTTTTTTTTGCGTTTGATAATTAAAGATCAAACTATTTAACCCTCTCCTTACCACCTACTGGAAAATCGTCACATTTGTTACGATGCAACCGTCGCTTTTCTCGTCCAGATTTCATTTTTTTTTCTATAGCTATAAAAACTTGACATTCTGTAATAGAACTCATATTGTCGAACAATATTATGTATGTATAGAATGTGCTTGTTGGTTTTCAGTTTGACTAAGAAATGTCTGTTTTTGTGTTGGGTGGGTGTGAAGTTTTGGGGAAAATGATGAAAATGGCTGGTAAGGAGAGGGTTTAAAAAATATCAAATTAAGAAAAGAAGGAGCAGGCACCAGTGCAACATCTGAATCTGCAGAAGAGTGTATGAAAGAAAAATGCAAGAAAAAAATCATCTAAAAAAGATAAATGTTGTAGTTATGCTTACTTTTTTTTTCTTAGGCCCTTGGGCATGGGACGCCCAACATGAGCCACACGTCTTCGCCATTCTGTCCTGTCCTCCATAAGTGTACGCAGCTCCCAGGTGTTGTAAAATTGTAGTTATGTCGTCAGTTATTAAATTAATAATTCTGTGCGAGTCAAATTTAGTTAGTTGTATGTATGTGAAAGAGTTACTTGTCATTGGGGAGCCATGATATCTCACCAAGATGATACAGACACTAAAACTTGCCTTTTTTTTAGACATATCAAAAGACATGACACCCTTTAAATTGTTTTATAGATAGTTCGAAGATGACGTCACTCAGGCCTTTGTTATTGTTTTTGCCATCCGTGTTTGTGAGTTGTTCTCACTAAACTGTATTAACCAGACTATAAAAGTTCATGGTTACACAGAGTTTGTGTGTTGGTCCGTTATACTTCCGGATGGCAATGTTGTGAACTCCTTGGCCAAGCGCATTCTATCTATAGAAGGTATTGTAGAGGATAATGCGAAGTGGCCGAGTGGTTAAGGCATTGCACTGTGACCTGGAAGGTCCCGGTTTCGAGCCCCGATTCAGGCACTTTAAGTTTTTTTTCTTGGTCAAGATTATTAACCTCCAATCTGCTCACTTCGACAAAATGGGTGATTCCCGTTAACATCAGACATCCTGTTTGATGAATTATC
>NW_027627177.1:21581-39081 GCF_034508935.2 Berghia stephanieae
ATACTAGATGATAAGAAAAGTTTCCTTTGCCAAAATATCTTCATTAATAATGAGTTTTATATAGCGCAATATCCACTAAATGTGCTCAAAGCGTTTTGAGCTTCTTAGCCAAGCGCATACTATCTATAATATACTTGAATCAAATAGATATTCACCATAATGAATAACCTTTTATAGATAGTTCGAAGATGACGTCACTCAGGCCTTTGTAATTGTTTTTGCCATCCGCGTTTGTGAGTGTTGTTCTCACTAAACTGTATTAACCAGACTATAAAAGTTCATGGTTACACAGAGTTTGTGTGTTGGTCCGTTATACTTCCGGATGGCAATGTTGTGAGCTTCTTAGCCAAGCGCATACTATCTATATCACATGATTAGTTTTTTTTAAATTAAAAAAACTGAGTTGTATGTAGCGCAATATCCACTAAATGTGCTAAAAGCGCTTTATAAAGGGGCCTGGTCAACAGCAATATTTAACATGTAGGACGAGACATGGCGCCTGTTAGGCGATATTACAATTTTTCGGACAAAGACAACGCTAGTAACGGCCAGATACTCATTTTACACCTGAGTGCGGTGAGAGAATGTGAGTAAAGAGCCTTTTCCAAGGACTCAACCATGCGCGAGCAAGGCTCGAACCCAGGACCTTCCTATCCGAAAGCGAGTGTCACACCACAAGACCACACATAACCGACTACTAAATGATAAGACCAGTTCCCTTTGCCAAAATGCTTCATGCCACCTAAAACTAACCATGTGGAGTAAACTGTTATTCATTATGATGAACATCTATTTTATTCAAATATATTATTATTATTATTATTATGCGGCTATGTGGTCTTGTGGTATGACACTCGCTTTCGGATCGGAAGGTCCTGGGTTCGAGCCTCGAGCTCGGCGCATAGTTGAGTCCTTGGAAAAGGCTCTTTACTCACATTCTGTCACCGTACTCAGGTGTAAAATGAGTACCTGGCCGTTAACAGCGTTGTCTTTGTCCGAAATATTGTAATATCGCCTAACAGGCGTCATGTCTCGTCCTACATGTTAAATATTACTGTTGACAGGGCCCCTTTATAAAGCGCTTTGAGCACATTTAGTGGATATTGCGCTACATACAACTCAGTTTTTTTAATTTAAAAAAAAACTAATCATGTGATATAGATAGTATGCGCTTGGCTAAGAAGCTCACAACATTGCCATCCGGAAGTATAACGGACCAACACACAAACTCTGTGTAACCATGAACTTTTATAGTCTGGTTAATACAGTTTAGTGAGAACAACTCACAAACGCGGATGGCAAAAACAATTACAAAGGCCTGAGTGACGTCATCTTCGAACTATCTATAAAAGGTTATTCATTATGGTGAATATCTATTTGATTCAAGTATATTACAGATAGTATGCGCTTGGCTAAGAAGCTCATAACATTGCCATCCGGAAGTACAACAGACCAAACACACAAAACTGTGTGTATCTATGAACGTTTATAGTCAGGTTAATACAGTTAAGTGAGCATTACTCATAAACGCGGATGGCAAAAAACAATAACAAAGACCTGAGTGACGTCATCTTCGAACTATTATAGAATAGATCCACGTACAAAGAGATCGGAAATGATATATCTACGACTATTATAGAGTAATATTCATATAAGCTGGGGCGGGGGGGGGGGGGGGGGTGGGGTGGGTGGTCCCGATAGCTCAGTTGATAGAGCACTCACACTCGCTTCACACGCAAAGTGACCGAGGTGAGATCGATCCCGGATATAGTCGTGATTTATGTTCCTACTGACCCCCGAGTGTACCCCGCAATGGTAGAGTAGCTGGATCTGTTAAATAATCTGGCGGAAGGTAATTTGCGATAGACTAGCGTTCTATCCACAGGGTAGCAAGCGATTGCTATTGTCCGTTTCACGCTATAGAAACCGGGATAAACTCCGGCACCATGGGCCTCACCCGGGATCGATCTCGGCCTCTTTGCAAGTGAAGCGAATGTTCTACTTATTGAGCAATCGAGACATCCCCCCCCCCCCCCCCGCGCCCCACCATTGAAAATAATTAAATACAAACGAGAATATCTCTTAAGCCATTCACAGTTTGTCGGAAAATTCTCGTATGAACGAGGAGATCAATGTGGAAAAAATAATATGAACCAAATTGGATTCAATAGTCTGATGTCACGCCCCGGCAACGGCGGCCATCTTGGTTCTAAACAAAGAAAATCATTACTTTTTATTCTTCATGCTGGCTAGAACTTTTCATTCCCTTTTCATACGCCTTGTGATCAGAATGTGTAAAAGTCAAAACATGATCAAATTGATGGATTTTTTCCCTCTGGATACGCGTTTAAGCTCGCCAGAGAAATATTTCATACGGCGTGCGCCATTGTTCCGATAGTTTAGAGCCAGTGTTACTAAGTTACCATACGTCATTAGGAAGGAAGTGACGTTGCGACTGTTGAAGACTATTCCCAGTCATTGTAGTAGAATTTTGTGGATGAAATGATGGAACGACATAAATAAGATTCTTATAGATAGTTCGAAGATGACGTCACTCAGGTCTTTGTGATTGCTTTTTGCCATCCGCGTTCATGAGTAATGCTCACTGAACTGTTTTAACCCGACTATAAACGTTCATGGATACACACAGTTTTGTATGTTGGTCCGTTATACTTCCGGATGGCAATGTTATGAGCTTTTAGCCAAGCGCATACTATCTATAGGAAGATTTTAATGTTTTTTAATGTAAATATTATTATAAGGAATGAAATTCGACTGGTGTGTTTCAAAACAAAGTTGACGTCACTAGAGTCTTTGTTATTAGTTGTTTTTTTTTACATCCGCTTGTATGATTAATTGTCACTTAACTGTATAATCCAGACTATAAAAGTTCATGGTTACAAGAGATTTATGTGTTGGTCCGTTATAGATAGTTCGAAGATGACGTCACTCAGGTCTTTAATATTGTTTTTGCCATCCGCGTTTGTGAGTTGTACTCAATAAACTGTATAAACCAGACTATAAAGTGCATGGTTACACAGAGTTTGTGTGTTGGTCCGTTATACTTCCGGATGGCAATGTTGTGAACTCCTTGGCCAAGCGCATTCTATCTATACTTCCGGATGGCAATGTTGTGAACTTCTTAGCCAAGCGCATACTATGTATAGGAAGATTTTAGTGTTTGTTAATGTAAATATTATTATATGGAATGGTGTGTTTTAAATCGTATACGTGTAAGAACAGGAAGAGAGTGGATGGAGTGTTTTATAGATAAACGAAGTTGACGTCACTCGGATCTTTGTTATTGTTTTTTGCCATCCACGTTTATTAGTAATTCTCATTAAACTGTATTAACCAGACTATACACGTTCATGGTTACAGATAGTTTTGTGTGTTGATGGGCCGTTATACTTCCAGATGGCAATGTTGTGAGTTTCTTAGCCAAGCGCATACTATCTATTGCTGAGTGAGTCCGTGGACAAAATAAATAAAATTAAAATTAAATGTCATTTATTTATCCCATAGGGGAAATTTGTGTCTAGGGTCTATTCCAATGAAGGACTGTAGTAACCCATGCGTCAGCCGCAATACAGCGCCGCAAATAATTTGAGCTAGGGCGAGATGACTTACTCAAGGCCACACAGGGCAGAGGCCGGTGATCAAAACTCGGTATCTTTCGGGTACGAAGCAAAGACCGTACCAAAGACTCAATGTCAATGACAAGGTATAAATATTTCTCCGAAAAATATCAAATTAAGAAATTTAGGAGCAGGCACCGGTGTGAGATAAAGATCTTAACAAGTGTGTATTGAAAAGTACCAGACATAACAAGAAAGAACATTTAAAAAAAAAATAAATACAAGAAAAAAAATTACAAGAAAAAATACAAGGAAAAAAAACTAGAAATAAAAATTACAAGAAAAACAAATAGAAAGAAGAAACAAAGAAACACCTTTCATACACACTGACTTGTTCAGATCTTTAAATATTTTATCCTCCCTTTTACAATGGGAATTTTAGGCTTCCACAAATAAGAATCTTAAAAACGCAGAAAAAAACCCGAAAGCTTAAATAAAAAACACCTTTCATACACACTGACTTGTTCAGATCTTTAAATATTTATCCTCCCTTTTACAATGGGAATTTTAGGCTTCCACAAATAAGAATCTTAAAAACGCAGAAAAAACCCCGAAAGCTTAAATAAAAAACACCTTTCATACACACTGACTTGTTCAGATCTATAAATATTTATCCTCCTTTTACAATGGGACTTTTAGGCTTTCACAAGTAGGAATCTTAAAAACGCAGGAAAAAACCCCCCAAAGTTTAAATAAAAACCACCTTTCATAAACACTGACTTGTTCAGATCTTTAAATATTTATCCTCCCTTTTACAATGGGAATTTTAGGCTTTCACAAATAGGAATCTTAAAAACGCAGAAAAAAACCCAAAGTTTAGATAAAAAAACACCTTTCATACACACTGACTTGTTCAGATCTTTAAATATTTATCCTCCCTTTTACAATGGGAATTTTAGGCTTTCACAAGTAGGAATCTTAAAAACGCAGTAAAAACCCCAAAGTTTAGATAAAAAACACCTTTCATACACACTGACTTGTTCAGATCTTTAAATATTTATCCATTTTACAATGAGACTTTTTGGCTTTCACAAGTAGGAATCTTAAAAACGCAGGGGAAAAAACCCCCAAAGTTTAAAAAAAACCACAATGATCCAGATATAATATGGACAACAAATCACAAGATGTCTCTGGGGTCAACAATTGTGGTTTGTGGAAGAAATCCAAAGCACACACAACAAGGCAGGCAGGCAGGCATGAATGGGGATCAGATCAATGTAGGATCGACAAGCTGATCTGAAAGGCCCTGATCATTGTTGTGGAATAACTGGGCATGAAAAGATGAAAAGACACACCAAAATCAAAACAACAACAAACGAAACAAACATTCGACATACAGCAACTAATATTAAGGATTTCTTTTTTTGTTAATGCAAAATGCTATATTTATATAGAAAAAAAGGTCTATATTTTTAAAGCATATTTAAAATTGTATACGTTTAATGTCATTTGGAACAGGAAGTGGATGGGTGTAATGATTTATATTATATCTGAGTCAATAGAATAATATTGCCATGTGCAAAAGTATCAATTGCCAATAACATTTAATAGATATTACCCCCCCCCCCTTTTTTTTTTAATGAAAATTTTAGGCTTTTGCAAGAAGGGATTTTTAAAAAAACATACACCCCCCCCCCAAAAAAAAACCAACAAAAAAAAACCAACAAAAACAAAACAAAACAAAGAAACAAAAGCAAACTAAAAACAAAAAAAATAAACAAACAAAACAACTACAAAGAAAAATAAATAGATAAAACAAGAAAAAAAAAGCAAAAAAAAAAAGGCCGAACGAACGAGATATGGACAAAATCACAAGATGTCTCTCGAGCCATACGCCACACACGGCATGATGAATTGGGGACATCAATACAATACAGGACAAGATGAACTAAAAGGCCTGGTCATTGTTGTGGAACTGTGGATGACATGTGGAATCGGAGCAACACACAGGCACACACACACACACACACACACACACACACACACACACACACACACAAACGCATTCGACATAAGGAAAATAATATTAACTCACTCAATCCTAGAGATTTTTGCTACTTTTCAAAATTGGAAAAAATGTATTAAAAATGAGCATGAAGCTACATAGTTTTATTAACTATCATTAACATGTAAAAATTAAGTACATTAGCTTTGATACCACGCCTATAATTTGTTTGTCTCAGATAAAATGTAATAAATAGGCATGGGGTAAAAGTAACCCCGGGTAAACTACGGATATAGACGGTGTTAGGGTTGAATGACTTAAGGCTAAAAAGTTGGTTAATGCAAATACTGGCTAAATGGAAAGGAATTCTATTCTTGTATCTTGTGCGGCTATGTGGTCCCGACACGACGTCACAAACACACACACACACAGGCAGAAACAACAGACCACAGGGACTCACAATGCTTCACGGACATAAAACAGTTCACAACAACACAGCTGGGAAAAACAACAATCCAGAACCCACAACAAATTATAATACGTTCCCTCCAGAGGAGATCCAATTCGAGTTTCTCTATCTATTTCTTCCCTTTTATAGATAGTATGCGCTTGGCTAAGAAGCTCATAACATTGCCATCCGGAAGTATAACGGACCAACACACAAAACTCTGTGTAACCATGAACTTTTATAGTCTGGTTCATACAGTTTAGTGAGAAGTACTCAGAAACGTGGATGGCAAAAACAATAACAAAGACCTGAGTGACGTCATCTTCGAACTATCTATATACTATTTCTACAACTACTACTACTGCGCGGCTATGTGGTCTTGTGGTATGACACTCGCTTTCGGATCGGAAGGTCCTGGGTTCGAGCCATTCTCGGCGCATAGTTGAGTCCATGGAAAAAGCTCTTTACTCACATTCTCTCATCGTACTCAGGTGTAAAATGAGTTACATGGCCGTTAATTAACGACGTTGTCTCTGTCCGAAACAACTGTAATGTCGCCTAACAGGCGTCATGTCTCGTCCTACGTTTTAAGTGTTGTTGTTGGCCAGGGACCCCTTGGAAAGCGCTTTGAGCAAAGTTTAGTGGATATTGCCCTATATAAAAGTTCAATTTTAAAAAAATATATTCTGATATAACAGTGCCATACACGTGTTAACAGATCTTCCTTGTGCGCCTATGTGGTGGTTAGATTCTGGGTTTGAGCGCATAGTTGAGTCCTTGGAAAAGGCTCTTTACTCACATGCTCTCACCGTACTCAGGTGTAAAATGAATACATGGCCGTTGCAAGCGTTGTCTCTGTCCGGGAAAAAAATTGTAATATCGCCTAACAGGCGTCATGTCCCGCCCTAAATGGTAAGTGTTGCTGTTGGCCAGTGACCCTTTGTAAAATCACTTTGAGCACGTGTAGTGGATATTGCGCTATATAAAACTCAATTTTTTTAATCGTCTCAAACGATAGTATGCTAGGGTGTATCTTATGCCAAAACGTGTTTTTAATGTAACTATCTGGGTGGGGTATTTGACCTCCCATGGTGGGCAGGAGGTTGCACTAAGTCTACTAACACTTTATTTGTTTTCCGAGTTATTCTCTATCTTTGTCTTGGAATGGGATTACTTAGTTTTGTCCTAGTTGCTCTGGCCTGTAGGAGATATAAGTAGATTTGTTTTTCTTTTCGACAGAGATACCGCTGTTAACGACCAAGTACCCATTTTAACATAATTACGGTTAGAAAATGTGAGTAAAGAGCTTTTTTCCCCCACAATTTTATATATTACATTTTAAATATTGTTAAAATAGAAAGCGAATTATAAAGTTGATCTTTCATTATCTATCTAATTATAAATATCTTAGAAAAAACGCAATAAAAAAAAAAAACAACAACAACAACCCAAAACAACCTTACCTTTTTTAATAGTTTTCCCCACACTATCTAGACGTCTAGAGATATTTACATATTTACATTGTTAGCAATTTATGGTGATACAAATATATAAATTTATCTGTCATCTTAATGTTACCATTCAAGTTCATTCGTTTATGTACAGTCGTATTTATTCCTTTTTATTGCCTTTGTTGTACGTTAAAAAAACGTTAGCATGAAAGGGACATAAATCCGCCTTGAGAAATTGTTAAATGGAAATAACTCGCTAATGACTGCCTCCATTATAATGACAATATTATTGATATTATTCTGTTGTGGAAACATGAATGCTTCATTATCCAAATATATCTTATTCTAATAGGCTTACTGGATTTTGTAAAGCGGAAGAAATTGTCTTCGTAATTGTCGCGATTAATGATATAATATATCCCTCTGTGTGTGTGTATAAGACACAGACAACACACACACACACACACACACACAGAGAGAGAGAGAGAGAGAGAGAGAGAGAGAGAGAGAGAGAGAGAGAGAGAGAGAGAGAGAGAGAATGTAGTGATAAGTACAGAAAGATGAAAGTGAAAAATTAACACATGGTAAAGTACTGAAAGAACTTTATTGTTTTGTGTGTATGTGTGTGTGTGTGTGTGCGCGCGCGCACGCGCCCGTGTGTGTGTATAAATATGCATTTATTCTGCATTATAGATATCTATTTTATTTCGCTAGTATTATCTGTCACAGTAAAGATTGTTCACAATTATCTTATTAAATTTTATTTTATTAAGAACTGAATTCATCTCACTCCAGTTATATTTCGGTAGGCTTAGATAAACTTTACCTTCTAATATTAGATCGTCTTTCCTTTTATAGCCTTCCCTCGAATTAATTTCTAATTAGTGAATACTTTTCGTTCTACATTCTGTCACGTAGCCACTTATTATAAAAGCTGATAGGTCTAACATTTGACACTCACTTTCTCTCCACAATCTATGCCGGACGGCCAGTCACTCTATTCCTATATATATACTGTAAGATTTTTATCTTTTGGGACTTTGTAGATATTATATCTACACCATTAAGACGCCGGAGCTTTTAACTTTGATTGTATAATCTTCAAGGATCAAACCCAAGCCCGCTGTACTACACTATAACCTCTTACCAATTGCCTGGAAGTGGAATTTTACGAGTCCGATCCTGTTATCAGAGGAATAGATCATCCAAGCCCATCAACTGCCTGGAAACGTAAACTTATGAACCTGACATATTATCATAAGTTACGTAAAATATTCATATCTCTATTTGTAACTGCCACGATCACTGTTTATCTCTTTTAATTAAATTTCATCATTATTTTTATTTCATTGTAAACAAATCGTCAATTGTTTTTCATTTATAGTAACTAGTAAATTCTGGGGCCTCATTCTACATATATCTTTATGCATAGTCGAGTAGCTCTTTACTCACTTGAGACCATGACATTTTGGAGGGGACACATATAAAGAATTGAATTTATTTAGTTACTTATATCTATTTCATCTAACTTTAAAGTTTAAATTGTAAAACTCTTAATTGCCCCACTTGATCATATTTTAATTGAACTCCCTATTTACAGGATTAATTTTTTTTTCTTTTTCATTTCTTCATTTAAATGGAATAGCAATTTATCCATTCATTCTTTCATTCAAATTGAATAGCATTTTATTGATTCATTCCTTCATTCATTTATTCATTTATAAATTATTCATTCATTCATTGTTCATTCATTTATTCATTCATTCATTCATTCATTCATTCATCCATTCATTCGTTTATTCACTCATTTATCCAATCATTCATACATTTATTCCTCCCTTCATTCTTTCATTCATACATTATCCATTCATTCATTCATCTATTCACTCAGTTTTTCATTCATTCATTCATTCCTTGTCCACTTTGTTATTATATCACTCATTTCATTTTGTTGTTTGCCTCATTCATGAATTGTTTTCAATATGTTTACATTCCATAACGATTCATTCACCTATCATCCAATCACTCAGTGTTGTGAACACATTTTGTAACTATTGTAAATCTTACGATATTTTATTGTTTTGTATTTCAGACATCACTGTTAAACACTCTTCAATGCCTAATTACAATTGTTGAACAACCATTGAACAAGAGAGAGGTCCCAGCCACGAACTGAGTTGGTAAATATATCCTTCATTATTCTCTTTTACATGAGTTGGGCATCACATAGTAACTTTAGACATCGTGATTTGTTTTGCATAGTGATTTGTTTTAAATGCATTTTTGGCATATTACTGTTACCGAAAACCACTTATATATTATGTTCTGAAAAGTGAGTCTTTAAAAACTAAATAATAATAAAAGGAGTCTACTAGCCTTCGTGTTATATTTAGTGATAGATAACTTGGGATTATTTTGGCATCCTATTATTGTTATCACACTCTAGTATATTAGCGTCATTGCGAATAATTGTACACAAACTAACGACGAGTCACACACATCGGTGATACATTTTTCGTAGTACCATAGTTTAGAGTACACGCGATTGACACATTGTTATTGACACAAGTCATAATAACTCCGCATTGTATTGACACACTGCTTTATAAGATATAACGATAAAAGGCATCAAATTCAACATACATAATAAGTTGAAATAAAAGAGAGAGATTTCTAAAAATAGAACAGTTCATTCCAGTAAGTGTAAATAAATAAAACAGTCAGTAACAGTATCCTGTCAATATAATATATATAAAATATCGTAACTAATTTATTGCAACATGGAAGCATATAAAAGATACTTAAGCCTTGAAAAGGACTTAGAAATACCCCAGGAAAGAATATTTTCATGGTGCGAAGAGAAAGTAAAAGAAGAAAAAGAACATGAAGAAAGAATTCGTAGAGAAGAAAATGAAGAAAGAATACGTAGAGAAGAACGAGAAGAAAGAGTCCAAGAACGGGAACTAAAAAGACAAATAGGTTTAGCAGAAGAAAGAACCAAAAGGACCCAAATGATGCTGGAAATTGAAAAAACAAAAACCGGTCATGAAAGAAAACATAATAATAGTGATGAATTTTTCGTGAAACTTCCACGCATGCCAACATACGATGAACGCTCAGACTGTTTAGAATCCTTCTTACACCGATTCGAAGTTCAGGCTAAAGGTTATCGTTGGCCAGAAAGCAAATGGGCCACAGCCTTGATTAACTGCTTATCTGGAGAACCGCTAAAAGTTTTCTATACCTTAACAACTGAAGATGCAGATGACTATGGTAAAATTAAAGACGCTCTACTAAAAAGATTTAGATTAACGGAAGATGGTTACCAGGAAAGGTTTCACACTGCAAAACCGGAAAGTGGAGAAGACTTTAATACATTCGTGAACCGAATTACTCAATTTCTAAATCGGTGGCTTGAGTTGGCAAACGTAAAACAAGACGACTTTGCAAGCCTTTACTATCTCACGCTGAAGAATCGAATCTATCAAGCTTGCAACCCAGATTTAGTCGCATTCTTTAAAGAGAGAAAGCCAGAAAACTTGGACAAATTAAAAATCTACGCAGAAAACTTTAACAGCGCACATCCATTGACACCCCTTAGCAGAACATTGAAGGAACCATACTACGCTGCTGCTGCTCAGAGTCCAGGTACACCTAGCGTTCAATACTCAAATAGAACGAGCCGATCAATCACTCGGAACACGCAAGTGAAACAGGATGACCATAGTAACAAACCATGGAACAAACAGTTCAATAGAGACCATAGCCGACCCTATCAAAACAAAACAAGAAATAGCACTGACAATAATACTGAGTATAAGAAAACCAACAAACCTATAATTAAATGTCAATATTGTGGAATGAAAGGCCACACAGCAGACAAATGTTACAAAATCGTGGGATATCCAAAAGAAACTGCAAATGCATCACTCCAAACAAGTGTAAACAATCAGACACGAATAATGTCAGGAGAAAATATAAATGTGTATTGCGTGAAAGGTATGTCACTTTTAACACAAACTCACAAATCAGGATCGCTATTTTTTTGTGAAGGCAAAGCTAATGGAACTGATTGCAAAATATTGAGAGACACAGGATGCAGTACAGTAGGAATAAAAGCATCTTTGATCAATGACGAAGACAAAACTGGAAAAACGGTACAATGCATCACATTCAGTGGCACAGTCGAAACCTTTGAAACAGCTAACGTGTACATAGAAACCCCATACTATACAGGAATAGTGGAATGCTGTATACTTCCCAACCCCGTCGCTGATGTTATTGTTGGCAATATAAAAGGTCTTAAAGACAACCCAACAGATGTAAAAGAATGGTCATTAACCCAAGAAACAGCTTGTCTAGCAGAAACAAGAAAGATGACTAAGACAACAGAAAAGCCAATGACTATTTCTCTTGAACCACAACAATTTGACAGGAACACGTTCATCGAAGAACAGAAAAAGGACCCGACTTTAACATCATATTTCAATATCGCAAACAAAGGGACGAAATCAAAAGTTGAATACATCATTGAAAAAGATATTCTGTTCAGGTTACATAGGAAAAGAAACAAAATAGCTAAACAACTGGTCACGCCGAGTATTTACAGAAACAAAATCCTTGGAATAGCGCACGATTCAATAACTTCTGGACATCTTGGGAGCTCTTCCACATTGAAGAGAATATCCGAGAATTTCACATGGCCTGGAATTACTAAAGACGTCCGAGAATATGTGAAATCGTGTGACACATGCCAAAGAAGAGTCGCAAAAGGCAGAATACCGAGATTGCCATTAGAGACAACCCCAGTTATTGAAAAAGTTTTTCAAAAAGTTGCAATTGACATTATAGGCCCTTTAACAAAATCAGATAGAAACCATACACACATACTAACACTAGTCGATTACGCAACCAGGTGGCCAGAAGCGATAGCATTGAAATCAACTACATCGGATCACATAGCTGAAGCATTGATGACAATTTTTACTAGAATAGGCATACCAAATGAGATACTGTCGGACAATGGACCCCAATTCACATCACATATGATGCATGAAACCATGAAACTCATGGGAATCCAACACTCATTCACAACTCCCTACCACCCCCAAGCAAATGGTCTTTGTGAAAGATTTAATGGCACTCTAAAGAATATGTTAAGAAAAGTGTCAGCAGAAAAACCAGATGATTGGAACAGATACTTACCAGCAATCCTATTTGCATATAGAGAAATACCCCAAGAATCTACAGGCTACTCCCCATTTGAGTTGATGTATGGACGATCACCTCGCGGCCCGATCAATATAGTAGCCGACATTTGTAAAGGGAATGAGGAGGACAATAACGAAATTATGTTTGCTTACGAATATGTAAGAAACCTGAAAGACAGAATAGAGGATACATGTAAGCTAGCACAGGAATCCGTCACTAAAAAAGCAGAGAAATACAAGGAATACTCCGATAGAAAAAGCAAGTCAAGAAAATTTGAGATTGGTGACAAAGTACTAATACTCTTACCCGATGACTCGAGTAAACTTTTAGCTACATGGAAAGGACCATTCAATGTATTAGCAGTACGATCTGGTGTTAATTACGAGATTCAAATTAACAACACAACAAAGACATTCCATGCAAACATGCTAAAAAAATATTTCGATAGAGACAGATTATCACAACCAATATTTAACCATGTTGAAGCTGCAAATGTAGGATTAATCATCGAAACTCACAGCGATGATGTCGAACTACAACACACCCCACAACACGGTAACTCTAAAAATAGTACAATTAATGACGTCACAATCAATCCTCAACTAAACGAATGTCAGAAACGAGAAATCAGGTCATTATTAGAAAAGTACCAGTCAGTCTTTACAGACGCACCCGGACATACAACATTAGTGAAACACGACATAAAGTTAACCACATCTACCCCTATCAACGTGAAAAACTATCCTATTCCATTTCACGCACGAGAACAAGTTGAAAAGGAAGTTAAGGATATGCTAGATACAGGAATAGTTAGATATTCTTCAAGCCCATACTCATCACCAATAGTAGTAGTGAAAAAGAAAGACGGATCGATAAGGCTATGTATCGACTTTCGCAAATAAAATGAAGCAACAGTGTTTGATGCAGAACCAATACCAAATCAAGAGAATTTATTTGCTGCCTTATCTCAAGCAAAATACATGACAAAATGTGATCTTTCTAGAGGTTACTGGCAGATTCCACTGAAAGAATCATGTAAGAAATACACAGCATTTCAATCACCATTAGGATTGTTAGAATTTAACTATATGCCATTTGGATTATCGACAGCCGCATCGACATTCCAAAGAATGATGCGTATGTTATTAAAAGACATCCCGTCTACACTCTCATACTTCGACGACGCATGTATTTTCTCAAACTCATGGACTGATCACATGACAACCTTAGAATTAGTGCTTGAAGCATTAAAACGTAATTCTTTAACAACAAAACCGTCAAAAACAAGCATTGCATTTTACGAAATTGATTTTCTAGGTCATACCGTTGGTCATGGGACACAGACACCCGAGACAGAAAAACAAACAAAAATCGCACAATTGCAACCACCTAAGACAAAAAAAGAAGTACGCAAAGTACTTGGGCTCCTAAATTTTTACAGGAAATACATTTACAACTTCGCGCACATCGCGACACCGCTAACAAATCTGACAAAGAATGGGTCACCGAACAAAATTGTTTGGACAGAAGTGTGTCAGAATAGCTTTAACCAATTAAAGGCATTACTCTGTTCAGAACCAATTCTTAAATTACCCGACATATCAAAAGAATTTGTTGTAAGAACTGACGCGTCTGATAAGGGCATCGCAGGTGTACTATTACAGGAACATGAGGGAACTCTAATGCCTTGCTTATATGCAAGCAGAAAATTATTGGACAGAGAATCACGATACTCTGTAATAGAGCGTGAAGGACTGGCCATCGTCTTTGCTTTAAAGACATTCAGCAGATATCTACTGCTAAAAGAGTTTGTGGTCGAAACGGGCCATAAACCACTCTAGTAGAGTACTAAGGTGGAGTCTATTTTTGCAAAATTACACTTTCAGTATCTCTCACATACCAGGCTGTGAAAATATTCACGCCGACCTACTTTCTCGATTAGTGTAAACACGTGAGAAGGGTATAACTTAACCTCCCATGCATACTGTTAGTTACCTCGCAAACTATGCCAAATCAGAACGCACAATTTCGATAATTTTATTTGTAAACATGATGACCCAACTTAATGTAACATTGAGTATTGTTTGGATATATATACCATACCTATTCATGATTTGGGAAATCTTCTCTTTATCTATTATTGTTATGAATTTTCACTCATTTATGATTAATAATTGAAATGTCAATATTTCATTTACATTTTCATTCATTTCATTCAGTAAATTACCTTCATATCATCGACTTAAATCATGCTTCATTGCCATCATATTGTTTATCACAATGATTTGTAATCACATTGCCATTATATTGTTTATCACAATGATTTGTAATCACATTGCCATCATATTGTTTATCACAATGATTTGTAATCACATTGCCATCATATTGTTTATCACAATGATTTGTAATCACATTGCCATCATATTGTTTATCACAATGATTTGTAATCACAATCTTTCATTGCTATTGTCACCCATTCATATACCTACGTTAATATAAACATTTTCTTGTCTAGTTAATAAATAATTTAATTGTAGCACAAATCATAACAATGGATTAATGCTAGAGTATCATGATAGTAAATTTACTTCCGTTGTAAAATCTATCTTTCCCATAATGGTTAAAGAGTATATTTTAAACGTGGGTGGGGGGTGTCACAGTAAAGATTGTTCACAATTATCTTATTAAATTTTATTTTATTAAGAACTGAATTCATCTCACTCCAGTTATATTTCGGTAGGCTTAGATAAACTTTACCTTCTAATATTAGATCGTCTTTCCTTTTATAGCCTTCCCTCGAATTAATTTCTAATTAGTGAATACTTTTCGTTCTACATTCTGTCACGTAGCCACTTATTATAAAAGCTGATAGGTCTAACATTCGACACTCACTTTCTCTCCACAATCTATGCCGGACGGCCAGTCGCTCTATTCCTTCTATATACTGTAAGATTTTTATCTTTTGGGACTTTGTAGATATTATATCTACACCATTAAGACGCCGGAGCTTTTAACTTTGATTGTATAATCTTCAAGGATCAAACCCAAGCCCGCTGTACTACACTATAACCTCTTACCAATTGCCTGGAAGTGGAATTTTACGAGTCCGATCCTGTTATCAGAGGAATAGATCATCCAAGCCCATCAACTGCCTGGAAACGTAAACTTATGAACCTGACATATTATCATAAGTTACGTAAAATATTCATATCTCTATTTGTAACTGCCACGATCACTGTTTATCTCTTTTAATTAAATTTCATCATTATTTTTATTTCATTGTAAACAAATCGTCAATTGTTTTTCATTTATAGTAACTAGTAAATTCTGGGGCCTCATTCTACATATATCTTTATGCATAGTCGAGTAGCTCTTTACTCACTTGAGACCATGACATTATCGACAAATTATTAAATTTATCAATTTATTGTTATCACAGTTATTACTTCAGGTTTGATAACATACATTTTTTGTGGACATTCGGTACATATATTTTAATGAGCTTTTTATAAAGTGCAATATCCACTACACGTGCTCAAAGCGCAATACAAAGAGTCCTTGGCCAACAGCAACATATAACATTTAGGACGGGACATGACGCCTGTCAGGCGATATTACATTTCTTTTTCGAACAGGGACAACGTTGTTAACGGCAATGTATTCATTTTATACCTGCATACGGTGAGAAGTTGTGAGTAAAGTATATTTTCTAAGGACTCAACTATGCGCCAGCGAAGCTCAAACCCAGGACCTTCCGATCCGAAAGAGAGTGTCATATCACAAGACCACATAGCCGCACAACCCCCTCGCCTAAAAAAACCCCCCAGCAATTGTTACATTGTAGAATATTATTGAATTGATATCGACACAGCTAGATCGATGTGCAAATCATGTGCAAATTAGCGCACGTCGAGCAAAGCATTTTTTAAAGCAATTATGTAAAAAATTGAACAACAACCAATCGCCTGCATTTTATTTGTGTAACGACCTAGGAAAGGGAGATATAAAAATAAGACTTAACATAAATAACTAGACAGATAAACCGTAAATTTACTAATTCTGATAAATTTCATCATCATCATCATCATCATTTCCTTTTTCACCCGGGGTCAGGGTATAGGCCACAGACAAACAGTTTCCATCCTTCTCTATCCTGAGCTATCTTTTTAATCTCATTCCAGGTCTTACCACTTCTCTGTATATCATTTTCTTTAATACTTCGGCTTTGTCTGTTGTCCTTCATAAATTCTGTCATTTGCCGATATTATATAATTTTTTTTTTTTTATTATCTAATTTATTCCGACGTAATACCAGAACTAGGTATTTTTATCAATATTTGTAAACATTGCACGATAAATTTTTATCAATATTTGTAAACATTGCACGATAAACAATCTATAAATAGACCTATCTGTATGTGTGTCATCGATCAGTTGCATTTTTGGAAAAGGGAGATAACAAAATAGGAGGAACAAAAACCAAAGAGTTGTCTTTCCACGCTTGCCTTGTCGTGGTACGGACTAATTCCTCACAGACCTAATGGACTTGTCTTCGCCGATGACACGGATACTAAAACTAAGGCATCCCGTCTGCATTCTATTTTCTCTCTCTCTCTCTCTCTCTCTCTCTCTCTCTCTCTCTCTCTCTCTCTCTCTCTCTCTCTCTCTCTCTCTCTCTGTGTATGTGTGCGTTTGTGTGTGTTTGTGTTTGTGTTAAGAAACAAAATCCCTCAAACTAAGTATCTATCTATCGATCTATCTATAATACATCTATCTCTCTACCCATCTAGTTATCTATCTATCTATC
>NW_027627177.1:41581-44336 GCF_034508935.2 Berghia stephanieae
GTTGTTGTTGTTGTTGTCGATGATGATGTTGTTTTTTTTTTATTTTGTTGGTGTGTTGTTGCTCTTGTTGTTTTTGTTTTCGGTTGTAGTAGTGTTGTTATTGTTGTTGCTGTTATTTTTTGTGTTTTTTTTTTGTTTGTTTTTGTTGTTGTGGTGTTGTCATTGTGTTGTTATAGTTGTTGTTGCTTTTGCTGGTGTTGTGGTGTTGTAGTTGCTGCTGCTGCTGTTGTTGTTGTTGTTGTTGTTATTGATGTACCCGTGCGGCTATGAGGTCTTGTAACATGACCGAAAGGCCCAGTGTTCGAGTCCTGCTTTGATCGAAGTAAAATTGAGTCCTTGAAAATACACTATCCTCACATTCTCTCACCGTACCCATATGTAAAATAAGTTCCTTTTCGTTATTAATTGCGTTTTCTTTGTCGAATTAAAAAATGTATATTGGCTTTAAAAAATATTTTAAAAATAGAGCTTTTTTGTAGTGCAAATCCACTAAATGTGCTCAAAGCGCTTTACACGGGGTCCCTGACCAACAGCAAACACGTAACATAGAGAACGAGACATGACGCCTGTTAGGCGATATTACATTTTTTCCGACAGAGACAACGCTGTTGACGGCCAGGCACTCGTTTTATACCTGAGTACGGTGAGAGAATGTGAGTAAAGAGTCTTTTCCAAGGACTCAACTATGCGCCGAGCGAGGCTTTAACCTAGGACCTTCCGATCCGAAAGCGAGTGCCATACCACTAGACCACATAGCCCACATAGCCTTAAGAGCGTCATGTCTTGCCTAACATGTTAAGTGCTGCTGTTAACAAGTGAATGAATAATTTAAAACACTTTTATTCATCCAATAAGGGATTTTTTTCTCTAGGATCTCTACCAAAGGAAGACTGGAATAACCCAGGCGTAAGCCGCAGTGCAGTGCTGCAAATTGAGCTAGGCAGGCCGAAGTGACTTGCTCAAGGCCACACAGCGCAGCAGCGGCGGGTCATCGAACTCGGTTCCTTTCCGTATGGAGCAAAGACCAATCCGCTGAGCCACGCTGCCCCTGTTGAATACACTGCAAAGCGCTTTGAGCACGTTTAGTGGATATTACCGTAGCCATCGTTAACATGATATAGCCTGACACCAGAACCCTCTAGGACTGGTAGTTTGATGTCATTTTTTTTAGGTTTGTGTAGCGTCTAGTGAGTTGTCGTTAGTAGAGCTCAAGGAAACAAGTTATTTCATTGGTTGAACTATTGAATACAACTCACGATTTGTTTTCTTTTGTAGCAAAAGACTGGCCTTTTGACGTCATTTTTTTTATCAGTATCAGGCTTTACGATGGATACGATATAGATAGTATGCAGATGACGTCACTCAGGCCTTTGTTATCGTTCTTGCCATCCGCGTTTGTGAGTTGTTCTCACTAAACTTTATTAACCAGACTATAAAAGTTCATGGTTACACAGAGTTTGTGTGTTGGTCCGTTATACTTCCGGATGGCAATGTTGTGAACTCCTTGGCCAAGCGCATTCTATCTATATATATATTAATTCTCAATTATTTTTTAATGCTCAAGTGTTTTTGTCGTCGTTGTTGTTGCTTACTGCTGCTGCTGGTGCTGTTTTTGTTTTTTTTTTTAAATCAATTTTCAAGATCTAATAATAGCTCGAATCTTGTCCTCAATTAATTAGATACCCCGTTCCTTACACACGTTAACCCTCTCCTTACCAACTACAGGAAAATCGTCACATTCGTTACGATACAACCAACATTTTTCTTATTCAAAATTTCTCTTGTACATCATAAAATTTAAAGCAAATGAACCGCTTGTGCTGTAGAGCATGTTCGCTAAAGACATTCTTTATCACAAGAACTTACTGCTATTGTATTTGAGTGATAAAAAAATCTATTTTTGTGTTAGGTGGATGTGAAGTTTGGGGAAAATTCAGAAAATTGCTTGTAAGGAGAGGGTTAAGAGACACCAAATATCGCGTGTATAACCGTGATCAATAGGATTCAATAGTCTGATGTCACGTCGCCTAGCAACGGCGAGCAGCGTGGGTCTAAACAAAAAAATGGGTACTTTTTATTCTTGATGCTGGCTAGAACGTTTCATAATATGTCATGTGATCAGAATGTATAAAAGTCAAAATATGATCAGATTTATAATGTTTTTTTTTTTCCTCTGGATATGCTTTTATGCTTTTCAGGAGAAATATTTCATAAGGGCGTCCGCCATATTGTTCGGATAGTTTAGAGTCATTTACTAAGTTACTATGCGTCATCACGAGGGGAGTGACGTCATGACTGTTGAAGCCAATTAGAAGAGTGATTTTGCAAAACTCCCTAACTCAAATTTTTCCCATTCTGAGATACTGGGGATTATTTCCCCTAAAATTTCTCATTCGGTCTATTATTTTATCATATACTTTTTAAACTTCAAATTCGCACAAATTTAGGGAAATTATTGTGCCAATTCATGCTTAAAATAAAGTTTACGTTTCCAATTATTTCATGGAAGGAAAATCTCAAAAAGTAGAAAAATCGACTGAATGAGTTTTGGAAAACCAGGTTTTTTAAAAATAATTTAGAATAATTGGATTCAGTAGTCTAACGTCACGCCGCCCGGCAACGGCGGCCATCTTGGTTCTAAACAAAGAAAATCATTACATTTTATTCTTCAAGCTGGCTAGAACTTTTCATATGTCTTGTGACCAGAATGTGACCAGTCAAAACATGATCAAATTTGGGGGTTTTTTTTCCTCTG
>NW_027627178.1:0-15000 GCF_034508935.2 Berghia stephanieae
TTTGGTTTGTTTCCTTAGTCTACACAATACCAAAATTACGGAGTAAAGGATCGGCTTCTACTGGGAGATAATTTGGAAAGTTCGGGGGGGGGGGGGGGGGGGGGGGGGGGGGGTTGTCTCAGTAAAGAAATGTAAAGAGATTTATCTAATTGTTAAGTTACATCAGAGTAAAAAAAATACCTCCCCTCCCACTCCCCACTCATGTAGATTAATTCTCGTCTGGTAAAATACATTTTCTTTTTCTTTTCTTTCTTATTTTCCCCCAGATATATGTGACGGCCAGGAATAAATTTACTATAGACGAACTTCAGATGGCCTTCCATTATTTAGGAGCCTATAGAAGGAAGACGACGGTGGATCCATGTCTAATAAGATCACTCAGGACAGCCTTCCCAGAGTTTCAAAGAACTTTTGCCAGGATTAAAGATAAAACTTTATCAGATAAAATGCGAGCATGGCCTGAGGACAAAGACCTTATTTTCGAATAGCCTATACAGTCCATTTCTTTTCTTTTATTATGACAACAAACCAACGTTGAACTGCATCTCACTCCCTGGGAACATATAGTCGGCCGTGGAAGAAAGTTTCGTCAAACAGCTCATATATATTTATATATTGCTGGAAAATTTAAATTGAAGTTAAGTTCATTTATTTTGCTGAAATTCCAAACAGATGGTATACTAATTGAAATTCTTTGTAAATTGGCGGGGGTGGTAAAGGCTTTATAATGGCTGTCTAAAAAAATGGTTCATATGAAATGTTCAGTTCATCAATAATTACATCAGAGAAGACAAGGTCTTAAAAGGCGTAAGTAATTTATGAGTTTGGTTTTGTTTCCTTAGTCTAGATAACACAAAAATTACGGAGTAAAGAATCGGCTTCTACTGGGAGATAATTTGGAAAGTTCGGGGGGGGGGGGGGTGTCTCTATAAAGAAATGAGATTTATCTAATTCTTAAATTACTTCACAGTAACAAAATACCTCCCTCCCATTCCCCACTCATGTAGATTAATTCTCGGCTAGTGCAAATACATATACTTTTTCTTTTCTTTCTTATTTTCCCCAGATATATGTGACGGCCAGGAATAAGTTTACTATAGACGAACCTCAGATGGCCTTCCATTATTTAGGAGCCTGTAGAAGGAAGACGACGGTGGATCCAAGTCTTATAAGATCACTCAGCACAGCCTTCCCAGAGTTTCAAAGAACTTTTGCCAAGATTGAAGATAAAACTTTAACAGATAAAATGCGAGCATGGCCTGAGGACAAAGACCTCAGCACAGATCTCCCAACAAAAGACTTGTTGAAAAGCCTGACGGACGATTCCACATGGGCTGACACCTCCAGAGTTCGAGACACATTAATGACTGTTCTCGCTATAGGCAGCATGTCCCGTCTTGGAGCCTTGCGAAACTTGTCTGTTGATGAGTTTCAGGCGGCTCGCGAGACTGACCAAAATCATGATCTGTATCGAGCAGAAGTAAACCAGCACAAAACCATGAAGACATATGGTCCAGCGGGCATTTATTTCACACCTACCCTAAAAGCCCACATTGAAAGGTAACAGTGTGATACTATTATTATTATTATTATTATTATTATTATTATTATGATTATTATTATTATTATTATTATTATTATTATTATTATTATTATTATTATTATTATTATTATTACTATTATTATTTATATAATGTTAATACTTGAAGATAATCGTCAATAGAATTTGCCAACTCATGGGATTATTGATTCGTTAATATTTTTTTTTTTTTTGGTTTGTGTTTTAAAACAATTATTTCAGGTATTTAGATAAAAGACCAGTGCAATCCAAATGGGTGTTTTGCACGTCGTCCGGCCGTCAGCTGACATCAAGCCATGCTGGAATCATTTTTAGACGCCTCACCAAAATCTCGGCCACTGAAATGAGAAAAAGCGTGGCCTTTGCAGTAAGTATTCAATGTTTGAAAGCGTTGTTAATATGTCTAGCATATAATTGTTTCTATCTGTTTTATCTTTATTTATGTATTATTTTTCTTTCTTAATCAGATTCCCGAGTAGACGGTTAAAAAAAAGAAAAGACAAGGAAAATAACAAATAACAACACCCCCCCCCCCCCCCTTAAAAAAAACCCACGAAAAAAAAAACAACAAAAAACAAAACAAAACAAAACAAAAAAAAAAAAAAAAAAAGAAACCAACACAAAGCCGAGCACACAAATACTTTTTCTGTTGATTTTTGATTTTTTTTGTGTGTTTTCTTTCTCTTCGTGTTTCAGCACAGAGAATCACCTGAAGAAGTTCAGTCCGCCATATCCGAAGCGATGCATCACAGTTTGCAGGTACACAGGGAATCGTATGCGGCCAAATCTCACGACAAAACTATATATAAAGGATTGCAAGCCATTGGAGCAGGTACAATGATGTGAAAAAAGTTGGGCGAGGGTGAGGAAGAGGAGGAGAGGGGGTGGGGGGGGGGAGTAGGGGGGGGTGGGGTGGTAAACGCTTTATAAAGGCTGTCTAAAAAATGTTTCATATGAAATGTTCAGTTCATCTATATCTTTTTATTCCAGTACAATGCTTGCAAAGTGAAGAGTTAAGATTGGACGAGCCCAGCACGTCAAGAGCATATTTTGAGCCACCCATCGTGACCGACGTCCAGGATTCGCCTTCTGTAGAGTCCTCACAGTCGTCACCTGTAGTTCCCGGTATGTATGCAATACTAATTATGAACATGGTGCACCTGTCTTTCTGACATTTTTCTGGTCTTTGAGCAGGTTTACTGGATATTTTGGCTATAATAATAATAATAATAATAATAATAATAATAATAATAATAATAATAATAATAATAATAATAATAATAATAATAATAATAATAGTAATAATAATAATAATATAATAATAATAATAATAATAATAATAATAATTAATAATAATAATAATAATAATAATAATAATAATATAATAATAATAATAATAAGGTCCTGGGTACGATTCTCGCTCGGCGCATAGTTGATGTAATGAACTGACAAACCAACCGGTAACCATTGTATGGTTCAAGGGATGCAACTCGAGAATATAACATAGGGTGTACACATACCAAGGATTAATTCCCTTTATAAGTTTATATCAACACATCGACTACTACAGTTGTGTCTTAGAAAAAAGGCTATGCACCTGTCTTTCTTACATTTTTCTGGTCATTTCTCGGAAAAAATAATGTCATAGTGTGAGCTGTGTGACGGTAAAGGAGTAAACATTTCTTTAAAAAAAAAACTAATAATCACACGGCTTTATATTATTCAAATATCTATGTTTATTCTTTTTAATTAAACAGATAAAAGTGTGCTATATTTCACAAAGACTTTGTCTGCAATAAACCGGAGAAGTGCCCCAATAATTACATCAGAGAAGACAAGGTCTTAAAAGGCGTAAGTAATTTATGAGTTTGGTTTTGTTTCCTTAGTCTACACAATACCAAAATTACGGAGTAAAGGATCGGCTTCTACTGGGAGATAATTTGGAAAGTTCGGGGGGGGGGGGGGGGGGGGGGTTGTCTCAGTAAAGAAATGTAAAGAGATTTTTTTAATTTTTAAGTTACATCAGAGGAAAAAAATACCTCCCTCCCACTCCCCACTCATGTAGATTAATTCTCGTCTGGTAAAATACATTTTCTTTTTCTTTTCTTTCTTATTTTCCCCCAGATATATGTGACGGCCAGGAATAAATTTACTATAGACGAACTTCAGATGGCCTTCCATTATTTAGGAGCCTATAGAAGGAAGACGACGGTGGATCCATGTCTAATAAGATCACTCAGGACAGCCTTCCCAGAGTTTCAAAGAACTTTTGCCAGGATTAAAGATAAAACTTTATCAGATAAAATGCGAGCATGGCCTGAGGACAAAGACCTTATTTTCGAATAGCCTATACAGTCCATTTCTTTTCTTTTATTATGACAACAAACCAACGTTGAACTGCATCTCACTCCCTGGGAACATATAGTCGGCCGTGGAAGAAAGTTTCGTCAAACAGCTCATATATATTTGTATATTGCTGGAAAATTTAAATTGAAGTTAAGTTCATTTATTTTGCTGAAATTCCAAACAGATGGTATACTAATTGTTATTCTTTGTAAATTGGCGGGGTGGTAAAGGCTTTATAAAGGCTGTCTAAAAAAATGGTTCATATGAAATGTTCAGTTCATCAATAATTACATCAGAGAAGACAAGGTCTTAAAAGGCGTAAGTAATTTATGAGTTTGGTTTTGTTTCCTTAGTCTAGATAACACAAAAATTACGGAGTAAAGAATCAGCTTCTACTGGGAGATAATTTGGAAAGTTCGGGGGGGGGGGGTTGTCTCTATAAAGAAACGAGATTTATCTAATTCTTAAGTTACTTCACAGTAACAAAATACCTCCCCTCCCATTCCCCACTCATGTAGATTAATTCTCGGCTAGTGCAAATACATATTCTTTTTCTTTTCTTTCTTATTTTCCCCCAGATATATGTGACGGCCAGGAATAAGTTTACTATAGACGAACCTCAGATGGCCTTCCATTATTTAGGAGCCTGTAGAAGGAAGACGACGGTGGATCCAAGTCTTATAAGATCACTCAGCACAGCCTTCCCAGAGTTTCAAAGAACTTTTGCCAAGATTGAAGATAAAACTTTAACAGATAAAATGCGAGCATGGCCTGAGGACAAAGACCTCAGCACAGACCTCCCAACAAAAGACTTGTTGAAAAGCCTGACGGACGATTCCACATGGGCTGACACCTCCAGAGTTCGAGACACATTAATGACTGTTCTCGCTATAGGCAGCATGTCCCGTCTTGGAGCCTTGCGAAACTTGTCTGTTGATGAGTTTCAGGCGGCTCGCGAGACTGACCAAAATAATGATCTGTATCGAGCAGAAGTAAACCAGCACAAAACCATGAAGACATATGGTCCAGCGGGCATTTATTTCACACCTACCCTAAAAACCCACATTGAAAGGTAACAGTGTGATACTATTATTATTATTATTATTATTATTTATTATTATTATTTATGATTAATTATTATTATTTATTATTATTATTATTATTATTATTATTATTATTATTATTATTATTATTATTATTATTATTATTCTATTATTATTTATATATGTTATACTTGAAGATAATCGTCAATAGAATTTGCCAACTCATGGGATTATTGATTCGTTAATATTTTTTTTTTTTTGGTTTGTGTTTTAAAACAATTATTTCAGGTATTTAGATAAAAGACCAGTGCAATCCAAATGGGTGTTTTGCACGTCGTCCGGCCGTCAGCTGACATCAAGCCATGCTGGAATCATTTTTAGACGCCTCACCAAAATCTCGGCCACTGAAATGAGAAAAAGCGTGGCCTTTGCAGTAAGTATTCAATGTTTGAAAGCGTTGTTAATATGTCTAGCATATAATTGTTTCTATCTGTTTTATCTTTATTTATGTATTATTTTTCTTTCTTAATCAGAATCCCGAGTAGACGGTTAAAAAAAAAGAAAAGACAAGGAAAATAACAAATAACAACACACCCCCCCCCCCCTAAAAAAAACCCACGAAAAATAAAACAACAAAAAACAAAACAAAACAAAACAAAAAAAAAAAGAAAAAGAAACCGACACAAAGCCGAGCACACAAATACTTTTTCTGTTGATTTTTGATTTTTTGTGTGTGTTTTCTTTCTATTCGTGTTTCAGCACAGAGAATCACCTGAAGAAGTTCAGTCCGCCATATCCGAAGCGATGCATCACAGTTTGCAGGTACACAGGGAATCGTATGCGGCCAAATCTCACGACAAAACTATATATAAAGGATTGCAAGCCATTGGAGCAGGTACAATGATGTGAAAAAAGTTGGGCGAGGGTGAGGAAAAGGAGGAGAGGGGGTGGGGGGGGGAGAGTAGGGGGGGGGTGGGGTGGTAAACGCTTTATAAAGGCTGTCTAAAAAATGTTTCATATGAAATGTTCAGTTCATCTATATCTTTTTATTCCAGTACAATGCTTGCAAAGTGAAGAGTTAAGATTGGACGAGCCCAGCACGTCAAGAGCATATTTTGAGCCACCCATCGTGACCGACGTCCAGGATTCGCCTTCTGTAGAGTCCTCACAGTCGTCACCTGTAGTTCCCGGTATGTATGCAATACTAATTATGAACATGGTGCACCTGTCTTTCTGACATTTTTCTGGTCTTTGAGCAGGTTTACTGGATATTTTGGCTATAATAATAATAATAATAATAATAATAATAATAATAATAATAATAATAATAATAATAATAATAATAATATAATAATAATAATAATAATAATAAATAATAATAATAATAATAATAATAATAATAATAATAATAATAATAATAATATAATAATAATAATAATAATAAGGTCCTGGGTACGATTCTCGCTCGGCGCATAGTTGATGTAATGAACTGACAAACCAACCGGTAACCATTGTATGGTTCAAGGGATGCAACTCGAGAATATAACATAGGGTGTACACATACCAAGGATTAATTCCCTTTATAAGTTTATATCAACACATCGACTACTACAGTTGTGTCTTAGAAAAAAGGCTATGCACCTGTCTTTCTTACATTTTTCTGGTCATTTCTCGGAAAAAATAATGTCATAGTGTGAGCTGTGTGACGGTAAAGGAGTAAACATTTCTTTAAAAAAAAAACTAATAATCACACGGCTTTATATTATTCAAATATCTATGTTTATTCTTTTTAATTAAACAGATAAAAGTGTGCTATATTTCACAAAGACTTTGTCTGCAATAAACCCGGAGAAGTGCCCAATAATTACATCAGAGAAGACAAGGTCTTAAAAGGCGTAAGTAATTTATGAGTTTGGTTTTGTTTCCTTAGTCTACACAATACCAAAATTACGGAGTAAAGGATCGGCTTCTACTGGGAGATAATATGGAAAGTTCGGGGGGGGGGGGGGGGTTGTCTCAGTAAAGAAATGTAAAGAGATTTATCTAATTGTTAAGTTACATCAGAGTAAAAAAATACCTCCCCTCCCACTCCCCACTCATGTAGATTAATTCTCGTCTGGTAAAATACATTTTCTTTTTCTTTTCATTCTTATTTTCCCCAGATATATGTGACGGCCAGGAATAAATTTACTATATACGAACTTCAGATGGCCTTCCATTATTTAGGAGCCTATAGAAGGAAGACGACGGTGGATCCATGTCTAATAAGATCACTCAGGACAGCCTTCCCAGAGTTTCAAAGAACTTTTGCCAGGATTAAAGATAAAACTTTATCAGATAAAATGCGAGCATGGCCTGAGGACAAAGACCTTATTTTCGAATAGCCTATACAGTCCATTTCTTTTCTTTTATTATGACAACAAACCAACGTTGAACTGCATCTCACTCCCTGGGAACATATAGTCGGCCGTGGAAGAAAGTTTCGTCAAACAGCTCATATATATTTGTATATTGCTGGAAAATTTAAATTGAAGTTAAGTTCATTTATTTTGCTGAAATTCCAAACAGATGGTATACTAATTGTTATTCTTTGTAAATTGGCGGGGTGGTAAAGGCTTTATAAAGGCTGTCTAAAAAATGGTTCATATGAAATGTTCAGTTCATCAATAATTACATCAGAGAAGACAAGGTCTTAAAAGGCGTAAGTAATTTATGAGTTTGGTTTTGTTTCCTTAGTCTAGATAACACAAAAATTACGGAGTAAAGAATCAGCTTCTACTGGGAGATAATTTGGAAAGTTCGGGGGGGGGGGTGTCTCTATAAAGAAATGAGATTTATCTAATTCTTAAGTTACTTCACAGTAACAAAATACCTCCCCTCCCATTCCCCACTCATGTAGATTAATTCTCGGCTAGTGCAAATACATATTCTTTTTCTTTTCTTTCTTATTTTCCCCAGATATATGTGACGGCCAGGAATAAGTTTACTATAGACGAACCTCAGATGGCCTTCCATTATTTAGGAGCCTGTAGAAGGAAGACGACGGTGGATCCAAGTCTTATAAGATCACTCAGCACAGCCTTCCCAGAGTTTCAAAGAACTTTTGCCAAGATTGAAGATAAAACTTTAACAGATAAAATGCGAGCATGGCCTGAGGACAAAGACCTCAGCACAGACCTCCCAACAAAAGACTTGTTGAAAAGCCTGACGGACGATTCCACATGGGCTGACACCTCCAGAGTTCGAGACACATTAATGACTGTTCTCGCTATAGGCAGCATGTCCCGTCTTGGAGCCTTGCGAAACTTGTCTGTTGATGAGTTTCAGGCGGCTCGCGAGACTGACCAAAATAATGATCTGTATCGAGCAGAAGTAAACCAGCACAAAACATGAAGACATATGGTCCAGCGGGCATTTATTTCACACCTACCCTAAAAGCCCACATTGAAAGGTAACAGTGTGATACTATTATTATTATTATTATTATTATTATTATTATTATTATTATTATTATTATTATTATTATTATTATTATTATTATTATTATTATTATTATTATTATTATTATTATTATTATTACTATTATTATTATTTATATAATGTTAATACTTGAAGATAATCGTCAATAGAATTGGGTATTTTGCACGTCCCCCCCCCCCTAAAAAAACCCCGAGAAAAATAAAACAACAAAAAACAAAACAAAACAAAAAAGCAAAAGAAACCAACACAAAGCAGAACACAGAGCAGAACACAGAAATACTTATTCTGTTTATTTTTGATTTTTATGTGTGTTTTTTTCTTCTATTCTTGTTTCAGCAGAGGGAATCACCTGAAGAAGTTCAGTCGGCCATATCCGAAGCGATGCATCACAGTTTGCAGGTACACAGGGAATCGTATGCGGCCAAAACTCACGACAAAACTATATATAAAGGATTGCAAGCCATTGGAGCAGGTACAGTGATGTGAAAAAAGTTGGGGCGAGGGTCTTTCTTACATTTTTCTGGTCTTTGAGCAGGTTTACTGGATATTTTGGCTATAATAATAATAATGATAATAATAATAATAATAATAATATATAATAATAATAATAATAATAATAATAATAATAATAATAATATTAATAATAATAATAATAATAATATAATATAATAATAATATATAATAATAATAATAATAATAATAATAATAATAATAATAATAATAATAATAATAATAATAATAATAATAATAATAATAATAATAATAATAATAATAATAAAACGTCCTGGGTACGATTCTCGCTCGGCCCATAGTTGATGTAATGAACTGACAAACCAACAGGTAACCATTGTGTTGTTCAAGGGATGCAACTCGAGAAAATAACATAGGGTGTACAAATACCAAGGATTAATTCCCTTTACAAGTTTATATCAACACTTCGACTACTACAGTTGTGTCTTAGAAAAAAGGCTATGCACCTGTCTTTCTTACATTTTTCTGGTCATTTCTCGGAAAAAAATAATGTCATAGTGTAAGCTGTGGGACGGTAAATGAGTAAGCATTTCTTTTAAAAAAAGCTAATAATCACACGGCTTTAGATGATTCAAATATCTATGTTTATTCTTTTAAATTAAACAGATACAAGTGTGCTATATTTCACAAAGACTTTGTCTGCAATAAACCCGGAGACGTGCCCCAATAATTGCATCAGAGAAGACAAGGTCTTAAAAGGCGTAAGTAAATTATGAGTTTGGCTTTGTTTCCTTTGTCTACGTAATACAAAAATTACCGAGTAAATGATCGGCTTCTACTGGGAGATAATTAGGAAAGTTCGGGGTGGGGGGGGGGGGGGTGGTGGTGGTTTTTTGGGGGAGGGGGGGGGGGTCTCTCTAAGGAGATGTAAAGAGATTTATCTAATTCTTAAGTTACATCGGAGTAACAAAATACCTCCCCTCCCATTCCCCACTCATGTAGATTAATTCTCTTCTAGTACAAATACATTTTCTTTTTCTTTTCTTTCTTATTTTCCCCCAGATATATGTGACGGCCAGGAATAAATTTACTAAGGACGAACTTCAGATGGCCTTCCATTATTTAGGAGCCTATAGAAGGAAGACGACGGTGGATCCATGTCTTATAAGATCACTCAGGACAGCCTTCCCAGAGTTTCACAGAACCTTTGCCAAGATTAAAGATAAAACTTTAACATATAAAATGCGAGCATGGCCATGAGGACAAAGACCTTATTTTCTAAAAGCCTCCACAGTCCATTTCTTTTCTTTTATTATGACAACAAACCAACGTTGAACTGCATCTCACTCCCTGGGAACATATTGTCGGCCGTGGAAGAAAGTTTCGTGAAACAGTCATATATATTTATATATTGCTGAAATTCAAAAAATGGTATATAATTGTAATTCTTTAATATAACTTGATTTATTGTAATTTTGTTCGATTTCACAGAAGGAGAAGAAGAAGAAAGAAGAAGAAGATAGAAGAAGAAGAAGAAGAAGAGAAGAAGAGAAGAAGATAGAAGGAAGAAGATGAAGAAAGAAGAAGAAGAAGAAGTAAGAAGAAAGAAGAGAGTAATAACGTAGATTAGCAGAAGAAGAAGAGAAGAGAAGAAGAAGAGAAGAAGAAGATGAAGAAGAAGCAAGAAGAAGAAGAAGAGAATGAAGCAAAGAGAGAAGAGAAAGGGCTATGTGGGCTAGTGGTATGACACTCGCTTCTGGGTTCGAGCCTTGCTCGGCGCATAATTGTGTCCTTGGAATAGACTGTTTATCACATTTTTACGTACTCAGGTGTAATGGATGCCTGACGTTAACTTGTCCTGTCGAAAAATTTAATATCGCTAACAGGGTATGTCTCGTTCTACGTGCTAAGTATTGTTGTTGACAGGGATTCCTTTGTAAAGCGTTTTGAGCACGTTTAGTGGATATTGCGCTGTATGAAGCTCAGTTATTTTTATGTTTATTAAATAATAAGAATAGAAAGATGGTGTCTTTTTTCTGGGACAGAGTCGTAGGGGCGCCATATAAAGGAAGGGGGTGGGGAGATGTCCCGTCTTAAGTATGGTCGTGCGCATTTCGTACGTAAAGAAGGAATATTTCAAAAGCGACCACCATCGGACAGGGCTTCGGACACTTTAGTGCAAAACAGTTTTTTACCGTGGCATGGCGGATTTGATTTTCGGCAGTATAGTTCTTAACATGGCTTTGTCCGTTCAATGGTGGCAGTGCCGTAGAGGGATTGCGGTATTGTTTGTAGGGACGCATTTCCGCTAGGAGAGTAATAATTTTAATATAATGAGTCTCGGACAAGAGTCGCCAGAGCCGTTCGTCGGTGCTCATTCATTTTGTTATATTTTTTATAATAATAATAAGAAGAAGGAATAGGAAGATGGTGTCTTCTTTCTGGTGGCAGTGTCGTATGGTGATATCGTTGAGGGCGCCAATGAAGGAAGGGGTTGGGGCGGGGGGTGTGTCAGCGTCTTTACGTCATGGTCGTGCGCATTTCGACTTCGTAAGAAGGAATGGACATGCCGGATTTGATTTCCGCAGTATAGTTCTGGAACGCGATTTTTTCCGTTCCCAATGGTGGCAGTGTCGTAGACGGATAGCGGTATCTATTTGTAGGACGCATTTCCGCTATGGAGAGTTATAATTTTAAAATAAAGAGCTCGGACAAGAGTCGCCAGAGCCGTTCCGTCGGTGCTCATTCATTTTGTTATATTTATATAATAAAAAGAAAAGAGGAATAGGAAGATGGTGTCTTTCTTTCTGGTGGCAGTGTCGTATGGTGATATCGTTGAGGGCGCCAAATGAAGGAAGGGGTTGGGGGGGGGTGTGTCAGCGTCTTTAACGTCATTGGTCGTGCGCATTTCCGCTTCGTAAAGAAGGATGGCATGCACGGATTTGATTTCCGGCAGTATAGTTCTGGAACGCGATTTTTTCCGTTCCAATGGTGGCAGTGTCGTAGACTGATAGCGGTATCTATTTGTAGGACGCATTTCCGCTATGGAGAGTAATAATTTTAAATATAATGAGCTCGGACAAGAGTCGCCAGAGCCGTTCCGTCGGTGCTCTTCATTTTGTTATATTTATTATAATAAATAAAAGAAGAAGAAGAGGAATAGGAAGATGGTGTCTTTCTTTCTGGTGGCAGTGTCGTATGGTGATATCGTTGAGGGCGCCAAATAGAGGAAGGGGGGTGGGGGGGGGGGTGTGTCAGCGTCTTTAACGTCATTGGTCGTGCGCATTTCCGCTTCGTAAAGAAGGATGGCATGCCGGATTTGATTTCCGGCAGTATAGTTCTGGAACGCGATTTTTCCGTTCCAATGGTGGCAGTGTCGTAGACTGATAGCGGTATCTATTTGTAGGACGCATTTCCGCTATGGAGAGTAATAATTTTAAATATAATGAGCTCGGACAAGAGTCGCCAGAGCCGTTCGTCGGTGCTCATTCATTTTGTTATATTTATTATAATAATAATAAAAGAAGAAGAGGAATAGGAAGATGGTGTCTTTCTTTCTGGTGGCAGTGTCGTAGGGTGATATCGTTGAGGGCGCCAAATGAAGGAAGAGGGGAGCGACGGGGGGGGGGGGGATGTCAGCGTCTTTAATCATTGGTCGTGCGCATTTCCGCTTCGTAAAGAAGGATGACATGCCGGATTTGATTTCCGGCAGTATTGTTCTGAAGCGGCATTCTCCGTTCCAATGGTGGCAGTGTCGTAGACTGATAGCGGTATCTATTTGTAGGAGCATTTCCGCTATGGATGTAATAATTTTAAATATAATGAGCTCGGACAAGAGTCTGCCAGAGCCGTTCCGTCGGTGCTCATTCAATTTGTTATATTTATATATAATAATAATAAGAAGAGAGGAATAGGAAGATGGTGTCTTTCTTTCTGGTGGCAGTGTCGTAGGGTGATATCGTTGAGGGCGCCAAATGAAGGAAGGGGGGTGGGGGGATGTCCACGACTTTAACGTTATTGGTCGTGCGTATTTCCGCTACGTAAAGAAGGAATTGTTTCAAAAAGCGAACCCTTCGGACAGGCTCGGCACTTTAGTGCAAAACATTTTTTTACTCGTGGCATGGCGTATTTGATTTTCGGCAGTATAGTTCTTGAACGGGCTTTATTCGTTCCAATGGTGGCAGTGTCGTAGAGGATAGCGGTATCTATTTGTAGGACGCATTTCCGCTATGGAGAGTAATAATTTTAAATAAAGAGCTCGGACAAAGTCGCCAGAGCCGTTCCGTCGGTGCTCATTATTTTGTTTTTATTTTAATAATAAAAGAAGAAGAAGAGGAATAGGAAGATGGTGTCTTTCTTTCTGGTGGCAGTGTCGTATGGTGATATCGTTGAGGGCGCCAAATGAAGGAAGGGGGTGTGGGGGGGGGGGTGTGTCAGCGTCTTTAACGTCATTGGTCGTGCGCATTTCCGCTTCGTAAAGAAGGATGGCATGCCGGATTTGATTTCCGGCAGTATAGTTCTGGAACGCGATTTTTTCCGTTCCAATGGTGGCAGTGTCGTAGACTGATAGCGGTATCTATTTGTAGGACGCATTTCCGCTATGGAGAGTAATAATTTTAAATATAATGAGCTCGGACAAGAGTCGCCAGAGCCGTTCCGTCGGTGCTCATTCATTTTGTTATATTTATTATAATAATAATAATAAGAAGAAGAAGAGGAATAGGAAGATGGTGTCTTTCTTTCTGGTGGCAGTGTCGTAGGGTGATATCGTTGAGGGCGCCAAATGAAGAGAAGGGGGGGGGGGGGGGGGGATGTCAGCGTCTTTAACATCATTGGTCGTGCGCATTTCCGCTTCGTAAAGAAGGATGACATGCCGGATTTGATTTCCGGCAGTATTGTTCTCGGAAGCGGCATTTCCGTTCCCAATGGTGGCAGTGTCGTAGACTGATAGCGGTATCTATTTGTAGGAGGCATTTCCGCTATGGATTGTAATAATTTTAAATATAATGAGCTCGGACAAGAGTTCGCAGAGCCGTTCCGTCGGTGCTCATTCAATTTGTTATATTTATTATAATAATAATAAGAAGAAGAGGAATAGGAAGATGGTGTCTTTCTTTCTGGTGGCAGTGTCGTAGGGTGATATCGTTGAGGGCGCCAAATGAAGGAAGGGGGGTGGGGGATGTCCACGACTTTAACGTTATTGGTCGTGCGTTTTTCCGCTACGTAAGAAGGAATTGTTTCAAAAAGCGAACCTCTTCGGACAGGGCTCGGACACTTTAGTGCAAAACTTTTTTTACTCGTGGCTGGCGTATTTGATTTTCGGCAGTATAGTTCTTAACGTGGCTTTATCGGTTCAATGGTGGCAGTGTCGTAGAGGATGCGGTATCTATTTGTAGGACGCATTTCCGCTATGGAGAGTAATAATTTTGAAAATAAGAGCTCGGACAAAGTCGCCAGAGCCGTTCCGTCGGTGCTATTTATTTTGTTATTTTTAAATAAAAATAATAGAGTAATAGAAAGATGGTGTCTTCTTTCTGGTGGCAGTGTCGTATGGTGATATCGTTGAGGGCGCCAAATGAAGGAAGGGGTTTGGGGGGGGGTGTCAGCGTCTTTAACGTCATTGGTCGTGCGCATTTCCGCTTCGTAAGAAGGATGCATGCCGGATTTGATTTCCGGCAGTATAGTTCTGGAACGCGTTTTTCCGTTCCAATGGTGGCAGTGTCGTAGAGGGATAGCGGTATCTATTTGTAGACGCATTTCCGCTATGGAGAGTAATAATTTTAATATATGAGCTCGGGCAAGAGTCGCCGAGCCGTTCCGTCGGTGCTCATTATTTTGTTATATTTATTATAATTAATAATAAGAAGAAGAAGAGGAATAGGAAGATGGTGTCTTTCTTTCTGGTGGCAGTGTCGTAGGGTGATATCGTTGAGGGCGCCAAATGAAGGAAGGGGGGGGGGGGGGGGTTGTAGCGTTTTAACGTCATTGGTCGTGCGCATTTCCGCTTCGTAAAGAAGGATGGCATGCCGGATTTGATTTCCGGCAGTATAGTTTGGAACGCGATTTTCCGTTCCAATGGTG
>NW_027627179.1:0-5438 GCF_034508935.2 Berghia stephanieae
TTTCCCCCCCCCCCTTTCCCCTCTTTTTTTTTTTTTTTTAAAATTAATGGGATGGTAAAGATAGTGACTTTTAATTTCATCTTCAGTTCTGCTGTAAGTCCGTGGTGGAGAAGGACGTTTTTATTTTCTGTTGTTGAAAAGTCCATAGTAACGTTTCTTTCACGGCTTCTAACTCCTGTCTCTGTTGTGAGACAGTATTACCAAACAGAAATTAATGTTGTTTGATTTCTTTTTGAGTATTTGCTCTGTTGGTGAGATTCATTGTTATTTGTAATCATTGAAATATGTGTTTCTTTGTGATTATCGGCATTTCTGATTTAATTGATTGTTTATGATAATAGTGATACCCGAGTTTCCAGTGCTATTTTGCGATGTATCAATTATCCGTTAAATACTGATTTTATGTTAGTTTGATTTTTTTAAGAATTGATTTTCATTGTTTCATTTTCTTTCTTTCCCCCAAATCTAGAGATCTGGCCTTTCTTTAACCTTTTTGGACTTACCTGACCATCAAGTCCCCTTTTATGTGACTCATTGTAACATAAATGAACATTGACTAAACGTATAAACCTTTAATAACAAAACTGAAACCTATTACTTAATGAACAAAACAAGAACTGAAACCTGTTACAAAAAGACATAATTACATACTGTGACCTATACGGGATTTGAAAAACAATCCATTGTTTGAAAACAGACATTGTCTGGAACCTAATACATTGGTACGTGTTCATTCATCTGGACTTTTTAGCTCATCAAAACCCACACTTGGAAAAAAAACACAGGAAACCTACACACGGTAGAATATCATCTTCAACACAGCGGAGATAATTTGGGGGACCCTGAGGTCATACAAACAAAAATAATCATGTTTTTCTATCATTATTCATATATCATTTAGCTTTATATTCAATCATTCAATTCTATCACCAACTCATCAATCTGTCATTCATTAGTTTTTATCAATATTATTTTGACATTTATCCTTTTATCACTGACTAAATTATCAATATCATAATTCTAACTTAGAAGCGTCATCTTGATAACATTCATTACATCAACATCATCATCATTATCATCATCCACCATACCATCTTGATTTCATCTGCTAAATTTAATCATATACATTTCATTTATATCCAGCTCTTTTACTTTAAATTAATAAACACTTCATATCATATACACTTAAATCTCGGACTTGTTGTGTTCATAATTGTGAATCTTTGGCAGTCAGCCTCACCCCCCTTTTGTTATTTTTTTTTTTATAAGTGTCGCCGTCTGGGTCCGAACCGTGCACACTCGTGCCCTGACCGTGTGAATAATTTGGTGGAGCCCCGGGGTAGGATATCTGATTGCCATTTTTTTTTGCATATTGTGAATTGATAAGTTTTTGAAAACACATACATCTATACACACCAAGAGTAATTGTATAATTCCGTTATATCTAGCTAGCACTTACCCAAACGAGCGTTTTTTAAGGACGAACATTTTGAACCTAGTTCCTCTTCATTCCAGATATATTGTTTCAGTCGATAACACGGGTTACATTAATCTTGTTACAACACCCCCCCCCCCCCCCCTCCTGTTTTCTATCTTTTATAAGATAATCCACTTTAATCGCTCTAAACCCCTTTCTCCTCTTTTCCCATTGTCATCCACAGTCTCGGTGATTATTCAACCTTATCAAAGTTATTCTTTTGCTCTTCCCTTTAGCGACGCCATTGGCTGTCTAGTTTCTTTCTCTTTGATTTTTCATTGTATAACATTTTAGTTTACGGCCGTTTTGCCTACATTACAGTTCCAGACATGAGTACTAGCATTGAAAAGTTAGCTAAGATTGGATCATCTTTGGTCTCTCGGGGAAGTGATTTGAAAGACTGGGTAGAGAAACTATCAAAGATGAAGGGGCGACAGAAAACAGAGAGAACTTGAGGCAGAGAGGGCAAGGGCGGAAAGAGATATCGAAATTGAAAGAGAGAGGGTTAAATTAGAGACGGAAAGGTTGCGGAGAAGAGACAGCACTGATAACTTGCGATTGGAATTGCAGCAGAGGAAAAATGAAGGCAGGGAAAGGAGCAACGGAGGTCAGGCGGGGAAAATACTAGTCACATGAAAACTATTAGACTACCAAAATTACCACCTATTCATGCTGCCAATGATAACTCCACGACTATCTTCAAAGATTCGAAAGGTTAATGCGCGAGTAAATGGATGGAGGAGGAAGATTGGGCCACCCATCCAGCGCTCCCCTTACTGGCAACGCCTTGGAAGTATACAGTCGCCTATCCGACGATGGGGCCAACGACTACTCATCCTGAAGGCAAGCCCCTAAAGCGATAAAAATTTAACGGAAAAATGGATTTCGCAAAAAAATTCGCAAGTCAAGACCGGGAGTCGGGAGAAAGCATTGAGCAGTTTAGGAACCGGATTAGGCATTTAAACTTTCAGCAAGTGGGGGGAAATGGCAGGAAAGAACAAGGAAGATGCCGGTGACATAATTGACCCCCATTATTAAGGACAGTTGATGGACATTTGTGGGCGCGAGGCTCCTCGTGTTTGTCAAAGAAAGAAAGCCCACAAATGTGAGATCAGTCGTGGATCTGATCAGCCAATATATGGATGCTCACGGCTCAGCAGGTGCCTTCACGAGATCAGCCCCAAAATCAGAACAAAGAAAGAGATGGACTCGAAACAAGTTGGGCCCAAAGAAAAATCTCAACCAGAGAGTATTTAGCGGACCGCCTAGGAACGGTCCAGTCCACATGTCACATTTGCAAAAGAGGGGGACCATTGCCAGAGATTGCAGAACAAAACCCGGACGGGCCGCATTAACGGTCATTACATGTGACTACTGCAAGAAACGGGGCACACTTTGTAGACGGGCCGGAAGAGGCAGTTTGATGAGAAAGGCTACAACCTCCACAGGTCGCCTCAATGTCAGCACCTAACTACACTAACGAAAGATTCAAAACAATGCAGGCCATGGGCACATGCAACTAATGTGCGGCTGCACACTCCAGTAACGTCGGCCTTATGCCTGGGCCACGAGGGACGAGACAAGAATATCCCGGGTAGCCAACGGCTTACTGAACGGCCGCCCGGGTGACTGTACTCCGGGACAGGGGAGGGCAGTTGTGTGGTGGTCAAAAGGGCCTATTGACGGCAGTAGCAGGGAAACACGGAAAGTCCCCGGTCCTACTTGCTGAGGGCCCTCTGCTAGAGGGACCACGACGGTGGACGTCACCATTGACTGTCCATTTTTTAAAGGTGAAGTCAGTGCGGTGGAAATGGGAACACCCCACTTTTTGACGTCATCCTTGGAAACAAACCAGGGGCGAAATTTTCCTGGTATGTGTAACAAACGTTCTGTGCGAGCATCGAGACACGAGGCTCAAAGCACAAAAAGACGAAGAAGTTAGTGACGTTATTACCTGCCCCCGAAAATTGACGTCACGCCTGCATATTTAAAGGCTCAACAAGAAGCTGACACATCAATAGCTAAAGCTAGAGAATTTGCAAGCAGCGGTGAGAAGAAAAAACACCAACAAGAAAAGTAAACAGTGGTATGCATACGAGGACGGAATCCTGTAAACCGCCACTACACTTCGCCCAAGAAACACCATGGAAATCCAACGAAACAGGTGGTGCTACCGAAGGGAAATTGCGCATCACAGTCATGCGGCTCGCGCATGATGTGTCTTTGTTGGCACTTGGCGGCCAAGAAAACAACAAGCGCATTCTAGAAGCGTTTAATTGGGCCCAGCTTTTGGACTGAAATGCGCAAATTCTGTCGTTCAAGGCATGTATGTCAAAGGTGCGCACCAAAAAGGGAAAACCCAGAAATTCCCTTTCAGGAATAAACCCCTTTTTGAGACTCATTTCCCCCGTGTTGCTGTCGACCTCGTGGGAACGATCATGCCGGCATCAGTCAAGGGAAAACCCAAAAACCTTTGTCCGGACTATTCAGCCAGGCTAGCTAAGCTGCTGAAGACATTGCTCAGGAATTTCCTGGTCTTTTAGACAAAATCCAAGATTTTGTCTTAAGTGGGGGCAGTAAGGAAAAGCCTTTGCGTTTTATGGCGCTGTAGGGAAGTACCTGTGGTATTTCACACTCAGGACATCCAACCTTAACTTTATTTATTCTTTTTGTCACTCTAAAACGTGAGGTGTACATTTCCGTCGTGTCTTTGAGTCTGATCTTCGACATCCCCAATTTAATCCCTGACGTTATCGGAGCTGCGAATGGCCATTGCTCCAAAAGACCATGGTTGACTTCGTGACGATCCATCCATCGTACGCGCTTTGTATTCCCATTTAGGGTGAACATGTTTAGGGGAGAAGAACATTAAATTACAACCCCCACCCCCATTTCGCCTCGAGTTTTTTCCATGATTCATGCGAATAGGGATGGTAAAGATAGTGACTTTTAATTTTCATCTTCAGTTCTGCTGTAAGTCCGTGGTTGGAGAAGACGTTTTGTATTTTCTGTTGTGAAAAGTCCATAGTTTAAAGTTCTTTCAAAGGCTTCTAACTCCTGTCTCGTTGTGGGGCAGTATTACCAAACAGAAATTAATGTTGTTTGATTTCTTTTTGAGTTTGTCTCTGTTGGTGAAATTTCAGTGGGTTTATTTGTAATCTATTGAAAAATTGTGTTCTGTTGTGATTATCGGCATTTCTGATTTAATTGATTGTTTATGATAATAGTGATACCCGATTTTTCCCGTGCTATTTTGCGATGTATCAATTATCCCGGTTAAAAACGGTTTATGTTAGTGTTGAAATTTTTAAGAATTGATTTTCATTGTTTTCATTTTCTTTCCCAAATCTAGAGATCGGCCTTTCTTTAACCTTTTTGTGACTTTACCCTGACCATCAAGTCACCTTTAGTGACTCATTGTAACATCAATGAACATTGACTATAAAAGTATAACCTTTAATAACAAAACTGAAACCTTTTACTTAATGAACAAAAACAAGAACTGAAAACCTGTTACAAAATAGACATAATTACATACTGTGACCTATACAGGATTTGAAAAACAATCCATTTTTTTGATAACAACATTGTCTGGAACCTAATACATTGGTACTTTGTCATTCATCTGGACATTTAGCTCACATAACCCACACTTGGAATAAACAACACAAGCAACTACAGCACGTAGAAATCATCTTCAACACAGAAAGGAGATAAGTTGGGGACCCTGAGGGCATAAAAAACTAAATAATCATGTTTTTCTATCATTATTCATATATCATTTAGCTTTATATTCACATTTATTCAATTCTATCACCAACTCATCATATCTGTCAATCATTAGTTTCATCAATATATTTTGACATTTTTCCTTTTATCACTGATATATTATTTAATATCATAATTCTACTTAAAGCGTCTTTTTGATAAATTCATACATCAACTTCATCATCAATTTTTT
>NW_027627180.1:0-5439 GCF_034508935.2 Berghia stephanieae
GGGCTGGCGCCTCACCCGTTGAAATTTTTAGAGTAGGACGGGGGCGTTTCGCCCCCCGATGCCTCCAACATTGCTTTAACCCGATAAAAATCTTTCCGTCGGCCCCGGGCTTTCCTAGGGAAACTTGGGGAGGGAACCACACTAGAGGTTCGATTTGGGTCTTTCGCCCCTACGCCCAAAATGGGGGCGGTCGATTTGCACTCAGAGTCCTTCGACCTCCACCAGAGTTTCCCCCGGCTTCGCTCTCTCCACGTAGATCCCCATCTACGGCCCGGGACGCCTGCACTCATGCCCCCGACAGGGCCGCAAGCGGGCGACCGCCGGGCCGGGGGTGCCCCCCGGGACTCGGTGATCGCCCGAAGATCCCGCCCTCGCCCGGGAGGGCCTCTCGCTTTCACTTCGGTGGGTTTTTAGGGGAAAAACCCTGCGGCCGCCAGGCGCGACTCCTTGGCCCGTGTTTCAAAAAGGGCCCGGGCAGGTACCGGAATAAACGCTGCGCCCCTTTTCGACGGCCCCGAGGCCCCCCGCCCGGGAGGCCGAAACCCCCCGGGCGAACCGCCGCCTTTTGCCCGGGGGTCGACCACGGACCCAAATACGGCCCGCTCTCGTGCCAACTCGCGCCCACGACGCAGGCGACGACCCGCGAAGGGCGCGGGGACAGAGGGCCCCGGTGCCGGGGGAAAGCGGGACCCCCGGGGTGGGCACGCGCCCGCCCCCCCGCCCGGGAAGGCTCCCCGTCTCCGGGCGCCCCCGCGGGGGCACGGGCGACCAGCCGCCACGGGGGGACACGGTCCCCGCTCGCCAGTTCCCCCCTTGGGGTTTTCACGCGCTTTGCACCCTCTCTTCAGAGTTCTTTTCAACTTTCCCTCACAGTACTTTTTCCTATGGGACCGCGCAGGTACTTACCCTTAGGGGGAGTTTCCCCCCCTTGGGGCTGCATGCCAAGCAACCCACCCCGGGGGTCGAGGTGGGCGGAAGGGAGCGCCGCCGGCAAGGGCCTGGCACCCCGCTCTGGGCAAGCCACGCTCGAGAAGACTCGCGCGGCGGCTCCCGATCCCGCCCTCGACACCCGACCCGAACGCTACAGCTCCCGCGGGAAACGGGCCCAGGGGGTTTCAGCGCTGGGCTCTTCCCGCTTCACTCGCGTTACTGGGGGAGTCCCCGTTGGTTTCTTTCCTCCGCTTACTGAAATATGCTTTAGTTCGGCGGGTACCCTCGTCCGATATGAGGTCGGCAGATCGCCCCCATCCGTCGGGTTCTCGCCGCGCGTCGTTATACTACTTTTTCCCCCCCCGCATACCCCACGAAGCCCTCGCTCGCGTGTAAAATCGAGCAGGCCCGAGGATTGAGGAAGAAGCAGCCGATCGCGTGCGTGCTTCCCCGTCTTCGGTGCGCGTCTTATTCGTCGTCCCCCGCCCATACCCAGAGGCCGGGGGGGGACGACTTTCTCCCGTGGTCAGACACGGAGCCTCGATCTACGGCCGCCAGTCGGGACGAGACCCGACCGGTACGGCACGTCGCGCCGCTCAGTCCCCCCGAGAAGACCGGGTTTTGCGGCGAGTCGTAGGGCCGACCCTCATACGGACGTGGCCGGTGACTTACGCCCACGGCCGCAATTTGCGTTAAAGACGTCGATGTTTCAATGAAGGCAGCTGCAGTTCACACGACTCAATACGGCTGGCCGCACTCTTCATCGACGCGCGACCCGAGTGATCCACCGCCAAAGGTTTATTTATTTTCTCTCGCTTAAGGGCCAAACGACGACAAAGGGTGGGGGGGGCAAGCTTTGCGCGCGCGGTTACTCGGGGCGCAACGCCGCCGCCCCGTTATCGGCCTGGACCGCCCCCCGGCCAGGGAGCACCCGGCCTCACCGGACAGTGTTTTTTAACCCTTCACCCGTCGGGCGGGCTGGGGGCAAAACGAAATCGGACGTGATCCTACCGAAGGTTCACCTACGGTAACCTTGTTACGACTTTTACCCTCTCGGGGCCAGCGCAGTTTCGGGCGACATCGCGACGACTGCGATTTCAGGAGCCGAAGCCTCCGTCTCGCCGGCCACTCCGGGCCCTGGCTGCGCCGTCCACCGAAGGTAGCGACGGGCGGTGTTTTACAAAGGGCAGGGACGTAGTCGGCACGGGATTTCTGACCCGTGAATACGTGGCATTCCGAGTTCACGGCCCCAACTCGCAAGGGAAGACCCACCCCGGACATGAAGACTCCTACGCTCACGGTCTACACCGCGCCGGCTGGCGCCAGCCCCCTAAGAAACACACGTGCAGGGCCCAGGACGTCTAAGGGCATCACAGACCTGTTATGGTCCATCTCGTACCACTGCTCGAGGTCAATCCCTGCAGGACGCGGCCTGCGCGACGGCGGGTCCGGGGCACCGGCCTCTCCCTGATGGGAAGACGACCGCCGACCCGAGAGCCGAAACGCCGACCCAACCCGTGAGACGGACCCCTCTTGACCGCCGTTTTTATCCCCGGGCAGAGTCTCGCCCGTTATCGGAAGGAACCAGACGGATCGCTCCACGGCTAGCAACGGCCATGCACCACCACCCACCGAATCATGAAAGAGCCTCAGTCTGTCAATCCACGCGGTGTTTCCGGGCCTGGTAAGCCTTCCCCGTGTTGAGTCAAAATTTGGCCGCAGGGTCCACCCTGGTGGGGCCCTTCCGTCAAATTTCCCTTTAAGTTTCAGCCTTGCGGACCGTACTCCCCCCGGAGCCCAGGCACTTGATTTCTCCGGGGCCCCCGCGAGGCTTCCCCACAGGGGACGTCCCCGCGTAACCCGGGCGGCATGGTTTACCTGTCGGAACTAACGCGGTTACCTGAATCGCGTTCGTTCCTCCGACTTTCGTTCATGATCAACGAAGGCGCTCTTGGGGCCCCGGGGCCTTCGCTCTGTTCGTCCCACCGCGAACGTCGGATTCCCACCCCTCCCGCGGTAGTACGGCCGGCCCCCCCGGCCGTCTCTATAGACCTCGCCCACCGCCCCCCACGGAGACCGGTCCCGTGGTTACATTGCGGGGCGGTGGCGTCATCACATCGTTCCGAGCAAAGCTGTGCGAGCACGACCTCTTTGAGCACTCCAATTGATTCAGGGAGAACACCGCCCGTACCTTAGTGTCGGCCCAATAGCCACGTACCAAGCCGACACGGCTTAAGACGAAAGGGAGACTAAACCGGCAGCGACGGGCAAGCGATGCCCGGCGAGATCCGTCGCGAGGGTCCGGTTGGGCACCGGAAGGCACCGTTTGCTCCATCCCCAAAACCACGACGTGTGCATAATCGCCGGGGAAAACGTCACCCGCGGTTTGTCGCTGCCGTCACCTCAGAGATCCAACTACGAGCTTTTTTAAACGCACAACTACAACATACGCCATCGGAGCTGGAATTTACCGCGGCTGCTGGCACCAGGCTTGCCCTCCGATGGTCTTCAACGGCACGTGTTTGGTCTACGCTCAATCCGACCGCAGGCTCGCATGCGAGCCCAGCCCCGACATTTATCTTCACTACCTCACCGTGCTGGGAGTGGGTAAGTTGCGCGCCTGCTGCCCCCTTAAGCGTGGTAGCCGTCTCGCAGGCTCCCTCTCCGGATCGAACCCTGATCCTCCGTCAACCCGTAGCCAACACGGGGGGCTCTTGCCCGGGCCGTCTAAATTTGATGGGACGGCGAGCAAACGGGCACGCCGCTAACGCGGTCGTCACATACCCAGAGTTCCCTCAGCCTGGCGGGCGCGTTAACCACCCTTTATTTCATTCAAATTCGCTCCCTAGGGAAATGCGTCGCCCAAAGTTTTTTTCCCCCGGCCCCGGGGGCTTACCGGGAGCTCCCCGGGGCCAGGTCCTTTTTTCGGCCGTGCGAGGCTTCTTACCCCAGGGCGCCCGTGCGGTAAACCTCGAATGACGAGGGATAAAATCGTAAGAATAAACTCCCAAACCGGGTTTTTAAAACCCGGCAGGGTTGGCCCGGCCCCGGGGGCCCAAACCCATCGAGCCCGAGCGTCGATCGCCCGACTCTAGCGAAGTAGCGGGAACGCGTTTAACACTCCGCCAAGCGAGTACAGGGCCCTAACGGGAAGGGCCCCGAAGTTTTAAACCGGTCGGCAATGGGGAGGTCCCAGGTGCGATCATAGGTGGTGGGTTTATTTCATTCAAATTCGCTCCGTAGAAGGAAATGCGCTCGACCAAAGTTTTTTTCCCTCGGCCCTCGGAGGGCTTACCGCGGGAGCGTCCCGGCGCTAGAGTCCTTCTCGGCCCGGGAGCGAGAGCTCTTACCCCAGGGACGGGCCCGTGCGGGAAAGCCTCGAATCGACGAGGCGATAAAATCGTATGAATAAAGCTCCCAACCGGGATTTGAACCCCGGCAGGTTGGCCGGCCCGTGGGCCAATCGATCGAGCCCAGTCGTCGATCGCCCGACTCTAGCGAAGTAGCGGGAACGGTTTAAAAAACTCCCCCAAGCGAGTACAGGGCCCTAACGGGAAGGGCCCCGAAGTTCAAAAACCGGTCGGCAAGGGAAGGTCCCAGGTGCGATCATAGGTGGTGGGTTTATTTTATTTAAAACGCTCCGTAGAGGAAAAAACCTCGACCAAAGTTTTTTCCCTCGGCCCTCGGAGGGCTTACCGCGGGGCGTCCCCGGGGCTAAGTCCCTTCCCGGGCCCTAGCGAAGCTTTTACCCCGGGACGCCCGTGCGGGGAAAGCCTCGAATCGACGGGCGATAAAATCGTATGAAAAAAGCTCCCCAAAACCGGGGTTTTAAAACCCGGGAGGGTTTGGGGGCCCCCCGGGGCCCAAACCCATCGAGGCCAGTCGTCGATCGCCCGACTCTAGCGAAGTAGCGGGAACGCGTTTAAAAAACTCCGCCAACGAGACAGGGCCCTAACGGGGAAGGGCCCCCAATTCAAAACCCGGCGGCAAGGGGAAAAAAAAAAAAAAAAAAAAAAAAAAAAAAAAAAAAAAAGGGGGGGGGGGGGGGGGGGGGGGGGGGGGGGGGGGGGGGGGGGGGGGGGGGGCCCCCCCCTCTGTAAGTAAAGCGCGAACGAGGATCGAACCCCAAAAACCCTTTTAAAAATTTTTATTTATTATTAATTATTAAATTTTTATATTTTTTTTATTATTATTTTATTATTATTATTATTATTTTTGTTTTAAGTGGGGATGTGATAAAAAAGGGTTTTTTAAAACAGACTCAACTATGCGCCGACCAGGGAATCTCTCAAAAGCGCTTTTCAAAAAGCGTCTACACCAACACAACACTTAGCGTGCAGGGGGGGACACGGGCAGACGGAGAAAACACTACCCACGGGCCCGGGATTCTTTTAAAAAAAATGATTACGGGAAAAAATGCGAGAAAGAACCTTTCTATCGAAAATTTTCAACTATGCCCGAGCCAGGAAAACGTGCTCAAAGCGCTTTTAAACGCGCTACAGCCAAAAA
>NW_027627181.1:0-5432 GCF_034508935.2 Berghia stephanieae
AAAAAAAAAAAAACAAAAACAAAAAAAAAAAAAAACCCAAAAACAACAAAACAACAAAAATACATCAAAACAAAAAAAATAAATAAAACAACAAAAAAAAAACAAAAACAACGCAAAAATTAAAACACCAAAATCCCCCTTCCCCCAACAAAAACCCTTTTGAAAATAAACAAAACAACAACAAATAACAACAAACAACAAACAAACAAAAAACAAAAAAACAAACAAAACAACAGAAAACATTTTCCCCGTTTGACAAGATAAGTTTTTCTTTCAAAAATTTCGATATATTAAAAGGGACCCTCAAAATTGCCAGAGATAAAATTCCAATAAACCTCAGATTTACAAAATTTCCATTAGCGAGGATAATATTGCGATATAATACATTTAATCTACGATATTTGAAGTAAAACTTTTCCGTCCAAGGGGCAAAATATTATAAGCGTTTTGTTGTAAGCTGGGCGATGTTGTTGTTGCCGATGTCCCGTATCCACCAACTCATGATCAAGTATATTCTATACAGCCTGAAGCTCCCGAAGCTATGAACGGTAAATGGATTGAACAAGTAGATTTACTTTCATCATTCAAGCCATGATCCCGTTTTTATCTCTCATAATATCGTCTTTACAGATTCAGATAATATCGTGTCATTCCACTGTTCATTATAGCCAGCTTTATTCCGCCGAACTCTGGTAAAATCCATATTTTAACATTTGGCCAGAAAACTCGTCCTTTCAAATTTTATCGATCGATTTAAATGTCTTTCATCTTGGCAACAAAAAAACAAACAAAAAACGATCACATCTGGGACTTCATTTAAATCGATTGCTATTTAAAGGATATGAGTTTCTCTGGCCAAATTTTAAAATATGGGTTTTTTTCCAGAGTTACGGCAGTATTTGTTTTAAAACGACTGTCCCCAAAACATAATGCTTTACAGTGTGTGTCCGATATTCTGTCATTTTACTCTGAAAAGCTAAATTCATATTAATTTATAGTTTTATTTTTGGTCATAAAACAAATCCTCAAATAAATAGCAATCGATTAAAATGGCCCTCATGAAATCAAAGGAACTTTTCATGCCAAACGTTTTTAAAATGTCCTTATTTGTGTTAGAGTATGACAGTATTGTAGCTGTTTTATTCAAATTTCATGACAACTAACTCATTGATGTATTATATCTTCTCTCTTTTCTTTTGGTCTAAGAGAATGACGTTAAGTACAATGTCATTAAAAACCATCAGTTGTTGAATGTATTAAACGTGACAGAATCAACAACCCCCACCAAAAAAAATAAATAAATAGAAAACAAACCCAAAAGAAGAAACGAACGAACAAACAAACAAAAACTCACACGAAATATATACTTTCAGTAAAACAAATCACGAAAGAAAATATTTTCATATCACAGATAATATCGGTATCTTTAACTCTTTTTTTTTCACGACATGTTGGTTTTATCTTAAAATCCATCGTTTTAGTTTTTTAAGGCTCTTATTCTTCATCGACGGTTTCTAGAGAAAGTAATAGATATCGAATTACTGTCCTCAGATTCTGGTTAAATTACTTGGAGACCAACCTGTTAATTTATTGTACAATGCCGTAACACACTTTTTTTCAATTTGACTAAAGTTTGTTTTCTTCCGTGAAGTCCCAGGTTTGAGAGGTTATTTTTGAATGACAAGAGTCCGCCATACCACTTGTCAAACCTTACCTTACTAAAGTTCCTTCTCCTTCCAGAGGTTGGACGTCGGGGGTTTCTTCATATTCTTCATAGCCCATTGCAGCCTTGTTACATTCTGTCAATCTCATTCCAATGATTTCTTTGATGTTATATTATATCGCCTGCATTTCCTTTTCCACCCTCTTCCTCTATAATTTTTATCATTTTTTCATTCTAGTGGAAATAAAGCGTCGTGTGTGTATTTATGTGTGTGTGTGTGTGTGTGTGTATGTGTTTTCTTTTCTATAGTGTCTTTTGACTTGGCCAAATGTACATTTTTTTTCTTTTATTTCCTGTTGAAATTGTATATTAATTATATTGATTTCATTCCTTTTACTTCTAGAACCTCGAGATCAACTTTTCTTGCTGCCCAATGTATGTTTATAATTTTTATGTAGCTCCATACTTCAAAAGCAATCTTTTTTGCCCCCCCCCCCCCCCCCCCCCCGAATCGATGCATTCTTCAAGAAATATAGTGTATTATACCCCTTTGGTTTTGTGGTAAACCTGATTTTACTGTCGCATTATAGCAAAAAATTAAAAGGCGTCCCTTTTATGCACTGTTAATAAAAAAGTAACAGTTCTAATGATTTCATCACGCGCCCATCCAGCTTTACTTATCTATACAGATTTTGACGTTTAATGATAATGATGTGTTTTGTAGTGCGCTAGTGCGCCTTACAGGCAGCCGTGTTTTCCTAGCTGTGATCATTTTCTAGTTTTTACTTCGGATTGACAAGTTCTACCTATGCATATTTTATATCGTTTTAATCGGGATCGTTTTGTACTTATGACAAAATATTTGGTATCGGATTTTAAAAGTTTAGTTTTTAAAATTTACACAATGTTTTTTCATCATGAATATCCCAAGAACAGCTTATTAAAAAATATAAATTTATTCGTATCCAGAATTGTGTTCACTGTGATGACTAAAAATAGCCATTCTATTTTTATGACCAAGACAAAATTAATCAGTCCTGGTGGTCAAGAAAACAAAGTTCAATTTGGTTTGCCGTCCAACAACTAGTTACTGTCCACCACGGAGTCCACCAATTCGCGTAAACCACAACACAGAGAGAAATGAAACAACTGATAAGTCCCAAATTAAAGAGCCTGAACAAAGTTTAAAATTAACAACAAAATGTAAAATTATACAATACGACGACTCAATCAGCCAAATTGAATGCGATGTCAAATCTTCAGACCTCCTATCTCAACATAAAAAACTTAACGAGAAACGAGACTGAGAAGAGCGATGAACAATTCAATTATAGAGGAGGCTTCCCAACTATAAACACAGTTCTTGGTGTTAAAATGATAAAATAAAGAAAAGTCCACTCATTAAGGACAGTGGTTGTCAATGTACAAGGTTTGATAGCAAAAAAGTTGAACTATGGCACACGATACAAAATTCAAAACCACACCCTTATTTTTTGCCACTGAAACATGGTTGAAACCAGAAATTGAAAATAGGGTAAATTTTTCCACCAACAATATATTTCGGAAAAAAAAACCCCCAGACAAAATGGTTTTGGCGGAGTCCCGATAGCTGTTACCAATAATTTCAACTCGCACTATCTAGAGGTAAAGACCAACTGGTGAGGCTATCTTTGTAAATCTATGCTCCATTCAAACCAATATTTCACTCGGCACAGTATCACTAAACTCAGGAAAACAAATTGAACAAAATGATGGAATTACACAAATTTCCTTGACAGCCTCGACACCAACGATGTAATTAAATAATAAGAGGTGGTTTCAACCAATCGGATAAACGACTGGACAAACGGGGAAATTATTACAGTTCACCAATATCCCATTGCAGTAAAATACAGCAGTATATTTATAAGATGAGGGATCAGGATTCACACCAATAAATCAAAACTCCCCGAATATACAAGATAGTACGTTATCCATACACAAAACCCTGATATAAATCAACAAGATAGAATTGGTACTTCTTCTTTTCTTTTTTCTTCTTTCCCCCGCCCACGTCACATGGTCAGTCCGGTTGGTGAATGAAGCCCACAGTGGCCCTGAGGTGGGTCCTCACTGCCGTACGGGCTTCTTTGAGTATGGGGGTTGGTTAAAAAATAGACTAAAAAGGTGAATAACTAACAACTACTCACATAACAATAGCGAAACCCAAAACACACAAAAAAGCTCAGGTCGGGAAAAAAAATGCAACATCGCCCGTAAAAAAAAACAAGATATTATGTCCCTTTCCCAAACTTTTTTAATACGGGGCAACCCCAGCATTAAATCCCCAACTCCATTAGACCCCCCAAGGGGACACGACAAAAAACCCTATCAATTCAAGACATCAAGAAAATACATTCACCGGCACTTTTTCTTTCCCGTTAGTTTATGGAATGAATTTCCCTCGGGAGTTGTTAGACTTTAAAGAAAAATTTGCAAAATTTTTGAAAGGCTTTTGGAGGCGTGGAAAGAATATCAAAAGTAAAAATGATCCAGTGTGTATTATGGTGAGTGAAGTGTGTGTGTCTGTGTGTGTATGAGTGTGTGTGTATGTTTGTGTTTGTCGTGAGATTTTACATGGGACTTTTGTCTGAATCCTCTTTTTAAAGGGGCTACAACTACGGACCAGAAGAAAAAGGGAATATTCTTTTGAAAAATGATAATTGTTAATATCTATTCGCAAAAATTTGAGTTTTTAATATCATTTTATATTTTATATATATATATATATTTAAAATATATATATATATATAGGGGGGGTCATTGATAAAAATTTAATAACAACAACAAAAAAAGTCATGCCCATAAAAAGGGGTTTAACAATCCTTCACCAAGAAAAAATTTTTTTGGTAAAAAAGTTGTTTTTTTCTGAGGACTTTTTTTTTCCCGGGGGTTTTTCACTAGAGTTGGAACGTGAATTTGTATCCATTACGCCCTATTTTTGAAATGTGAAGCCTTTTTTCCTCCTTCTACTTAACTTTTACCCTTTGCTCCCTCAGCTTTCAAATTTTCTCTCAAGGCCTTCTAAATTTTATTGAACGTCTTAATAAATACGAAGTTTTTAAACATTAAGAAATTACAGTAAAACCCCCCAAATTATCAAACAAAACGATTGTGTACGTTTCTGGCTGTGATAGGCGGTCTCCCATTTGGGATCCCCCCCCTTAAAACGTTTTTCCCCCCCGAAGGGAAAAATGAGATAACCCCAAATCGGGTCAATTTCTATAAGACACGGGGGGGAAAAAAAATTGAACGGCGCCGGAAAGGAAATCTAAAAATGATATGACGAAGATGAAAAAGATGAAAAAACAATCATGAGGTAATGATGACGGAATGATGTTTATGGTTTAAAGATGGTGATGGTTAAAGATGGTGATGATGATGATTGGGGATTTATGATGATGATGATGATGATTATTTTTGATGATGTTATGATTTATGATGTTTATGATGATGAAATGATGATGAGATGATGAGATTTTGGGGTGTGGGTGATGATGATGATGATGATGATGATATTTTAGATGTTTATGTTTATGGGTGTTTATTTATGATGATGATTTTTAAAGTTTTTTTGATGATGATGATGATGATGATGTTTATGATGATGATGTTGGTGATGATGATCTCTAGTAGTGCTTGCTAAAGTTACCCGAACATTTAAACGACCGTGCCCCCCTATAGTACTCTGAAAAAAAAAACCCCTTTTTTTCACTTTAGTAGAAAACTT
>NW_027627182.1:0-5435 GCF_034508935.2 Berghia stephanieae
TATCTGCTTCTCAGTTTTAAATTCCTTTCAAGATATGCTAATCATAATTCCCCTTTTCAAACTATCGCTTTTAATCGCTTTCCCCTTTACAAGACTATCTGCTTACATCAGCTAATTCCCTTTTCAACATCTGCTTAAACTCACTAACCTTTTAAAAGACACCTTTACATCATAATTCCCTTTAAACAAACTTTCTTACATCAGCTAATTCCCTTTCAAACTATTGTTACACACAATTCCCCTTTACAAACATCTCTCAGCTAATTTCCCTTTACAAAGAATCGCTTACTTAAGCTAATTCCCCCTTTACAAACTTTTTAAATAAATTCCCCTTTTTTTCAAGACAATTTTTTCCATCACTTTTTTCCCCTTTACAAACATCTGCAATCACAATTTCCCCTTTACAAAGCTATTTTAATACAAACCCTTTCAAATATTCAAATCAGCTTTTCCCTTTACAAGACTATCTGTTTACACAAATTCCCTTTAAAAGGGATATCGCTTAATTTTTCAGTTTTTCCCCTTTAAAAAAAAGACTTCTGCTTACATAGAAAATTTCCCCTTTAAAAGGGATTTCTGCTTAATTCTACCCCTTACAAACTAACGCTTAATCGCTTTCCCTTTAAAAAGACTTTGCTTACATCGCAAATTTCCCCTTTTTCAAACTATCTGCTTACAACGCTAATTCCTTTAAAGACTATTGTTCATCGCTTTTTCCCTTTTTACAAGACTTTCTGTTACATCGCAAATTTCCCCTTTAAAAAGACTTTGCTTACATCAGCAATTCCCTTTAAAAGATACTCTTACATCGCTAATTCCCTTTACAAGACTATCTGCTTCATATAATTCCCTTTAAAAGACTTTTGCTTACATAGCTTTTTCCCCCTTTACGACATTGTTACATCAGCTAATTCCCTTTACAAGACTATTGCTTACAAAAATTCCCTTTACAACTATCGTTTAATCGCAATTTTCCCTTTAAAAGACATCGGGCTTACATCAGCTTTTTCCCTTTAAAAGATATTGCTTACTGCAAAATTCCCTTTAACGATATCTGTTAACGCTAACCCCTTTACAAGACTATCTGCTTAATCGGGTAATTCCTTTAAAAGACTTCTGTTACATCAAAATTTCCCCTTTTAAAAGACTACTGCTTACTCGCTTTTCCCCCTTTACAAGACATCTGCTTACATCAGCAAATTTCCCCTTTTTCAAGACTATTGCTTCATCAGCTAATTCCTTTACAAGACTATCTGCTTACATCAGAAATTTCCCCTTACAAGATTTTCTGCTTACATCGCAAATTTTCCCTTTAAAAACTATCGTTTACTCAGCAAATTTCCCCTTTAAACAAAACTTCTGCTTACATCAGAAAATTTCCTTTAAAAGACTATTCCTTACATCAGAAATTTCCCCTTTTAAAAGACTACTGCTTCATCAGCTAAATTCCCTTTACAAACTTTTCTGCTTAATCGCTAATTCCTTTACAAACTATCTGTTACACACTATTCCCTTTTTACAAGCTACTGCTTACATCAGTAATTCCCTTTTTCAAGACTATTGCTTACATCGCAATTTTCCCTTTGCAAAAATTTTCTGTTTTAATCGCAAATTTCCCCTTTAAAAGTTTCGCTTACATCAGCAATTTCCTTTTTAAAAAAGAATCTCTTACATCAGCTAATTCCCCTTTAAAAGACTATCTGCTTAAATCAGCAAAACCCCTTTAAAGACTATTGCTTACATAGCTAATCCCTTACACGACTACTGCTTACTCAGCTAATTCCTTACAAGCTATTGCTTACATCAGTAATTCCCTTTACAGACTATCTGCTTACCCAGCTAATTCCCTTAAAAGACTATCTGCTTACATCAGCAAATTTCCCCCTTAAAAGACTATCTTTACATCAGCTAATTTCCCTTTTAAAAGCTATCGCTACATAGCAAATTCCCTTTACAAGCTATCTTTACCCAGCTAATTCCTTTACAAGACATCTGTTACATAGAAATTTCCCTTACAAGACATCTGCTTACATCACTAATTCCTTTACAAAAATTCTGCTTAACACAAATTCCCTTTACAAGACTATTCCCTTTTAATCAGCAAAATTCCCCTTTAAAAGACACTGTTTAAACACCCAAACCCCTTTACAAGACTATCTGCTTACTCAGCTAATTTCCCCTTTACAAACTATCTGCTTACATCAAAAATTCCCTTACAAACTATCTTTACATCAGTATTCCCCCTTTTAAAAGACTATTGTTACATCAGTTTTCCCTTTACAAGACTACTGCTTACATCAGCTAATTCCCTTAAAAGGGTATTGTTCATCAGCAAATTTCCCCTTTACAAGACATCTGCTTACATCAGCAAATTTCCCTTTTTCAAGACTATTGTTACTTTGAAACCCCTTTACAAGACTATCGCTTACATCAGCTAATTCCCTTTACAAGACTATCTGTTACATCAGCAAATTTCCCCTTTCAAGACTTCGTTACATCACTAATTCCTTTAAAAGATTCTGCTTACACCGAAATTTCCCCTTTTACAAGCTATTGCTTACACAGAAATTTCCCCCTTTCAAGACTCTGCTTACATCAGAAATTTCCCTTTCAGCTATCTGCTTAATCAGAAATTTCCCCTTTTAAAAGGGCTATCTGCTTACATCAGCAACCCTTACAAGATATTGCTTACATAGCAAATTTCCCCTTTACAAGACTATCGCTTAATAGCAATTTCCCTTAAAAAGACTTTTGGCTTACTTTCCAAAAATTCCCTTTAAAGACTACCCTTTACATAGCAAATTCCCTTTACAAGACTATTGTTTTACATCAGCAAATTTCCCTTTACAAGACTATCTGCTTACACACAAATTTCCCTTTACAAGACTATCTGCTAATAGCAAATTCCCCTTTACAAGACTATCTGCTTACATCAAAATTTCCCCTTTTACAAGACTATCTGTTACATCAGCTAATTCCCTTTACAAGCTTTTCTGCTTACATCAGCTAATTCCTTTACAAGACTATCTTTTACATCAGAAATTCCCTTTAAAAGACTATCTGTTACATACTATTCCCTTTTTAAAAGGGCATCTGTTTACATCAGCAATTTCCCCTTTACAAGATATCGTTAATCAGCAAAATTCCCCTTTACAAACTATTGCTTACATCAGCTAATTCCTTTACAAGATATTGCACATCAGCTAATTCCCTTAAAGATATTGCTTACATCAGCTAATTCCCTTTACAAACTATTGTTACATCAGCCGGCGCTCATTAAAATGAGAAAACAAAGACCTGTCAGAATGTTAAAAAAAACAACAAACAAAACAAAACAAAAACAAAACTAGATCATACTTTGTAGACGTATCTTTTCCCAAAGCGTTTCTCGCTAAAAATAGAAAATAAAAATGGCTGATTCAAAACCTCGACTGCAAAAGGGAAAAATGTGCCCTTATTTACTTGTTTCTAAGTCTAATATTAATTTAGAAGCAACAATTACGCATTTTTTTTTATAAGATTTCTTTTTGGGTTTTTCCATTTTGTCTACAATTGATTTTTTTTATCTCAGATTTATAGACATGACAATGAAAAAAAAACATTAAAATTTTTTAAAATGCAGAAGTTTTTTTGACAATAACTGTGAAATTATCCAAAAGAAAATCACTGACCACTTTGGAACCTTGCCAGTTGTTTGATGACTCTCTTTGTTTTGGGCATTCCCGGCTTTGTGTAACAGTGTATCCGGCTGGGCTTGTTTTGGATAAAAAAAATTTACGTTCCCCCTTAAATTCCTATATAGTTTAGTTTTGTTAATGAGGTTCTGATGTCAGTTGTAGAGCACTTAATTCAAAAAGACTTGAGGTTGGTCCCCAAATGAAGTCAAGATTTTTTCCTTTCCCTCTCCCCCCCAAAATTGGGTAGCGGTCTGTTTTATCTGGGGGAAAGTAAAATGAAACAACTAGCGTCATATCCCAAGGGGGAAAGCAAAGCATTGGTTTTTTTTTGCTATTAAATTGTGATGAGCTCCAAACCCCTGGGCCTAATATTGTTTTGATAGACTCCTACATACGGTCTAAATATATTGGGGGATAATAAAAAATCACCATGCTCTTGGTCATCAATAAATATCTTCCTCCTCTGGTCATCAAAATAAAACCGCTCTTTTTCATCAATAAATAAAACCATGCTCTTGGTCATCATAAAATATAACCATGCTCTCTGGGGCGTCAATCTATCACCATGCTCTCGGTCATCAAAAAATTTCGTCCATCTCTTGGTCATCAATAATTCATCCAGGGTCTTGGTCTCAATAAAAAACTCCATGCCTCTGGCATCAAAAATATCATCCATGCTCTCGGGGCATAATAACATCATCCTGCTCTTGGGCATCAATAAATTTCCTGCTCTCTGGTCTCAATAAAAAATCATCCCTGCCTGGTCATCAATAAATATATCCAGCTCTCTGGTCTCAATAATATCATCCAGCTCTCTGGTCGTCAATAAAAATATCCATGCTCTTGGTCTCAATAAATTTGCATGCTCTTGGTCTCAAAACATCACCCCTGCTCTTGGGGCGTAAATAAAAAATTTATCCGCTTTGGTCTCAAAAAATATCATCCATCTCTCTGGGCGTCAATAAATTCATCCCTGCTCCTGCTCAATAAATTCATCCATGCTCTCTGGTCGTCAATAAATATCTCCCTGCTCCTGGTCATAATAAAATTCATCCTGCTCTTGGTCGCAATAAATAATCCATGCTCTTGGGCTCAAAAAATACATCCCTGCTCTTGGTCTCAATAAATATCTCCTGTCTTGGTGTCAAAAAAAATCCCCCACTCTCTGGTCGTCAATAATTCTCCCGCTCTCTGGTTCTCAAAAAATTCATCCATGCTCTCTGGGGGTCAAAAAATTCACCGTCCTGGTCATCAATAAATATCACCCTGCCTCTGGTCTCAAAAAATACACCATGCTCCCTTTGGGCATCAAAAAAATATCATCCCTCTTCTGGTCGCAATAAAATCATCCCGCCTCTGGCTCAAAAAATATTCCATGCTCTCTGGGCACAAAAATATACCCTGCCTCTGGTCATCATAAATATCATCCATGCCTTGGTCGTCAATAAAAATCATCCTCTCTTGGCACAAAAAATATCATCCTGCTCTCTGGTCGTCATAATTCATCCATGCTCCTGGTCATCAATAAAATCATCCCGCCTCTGGTCGTCAATAAATATCATCCCTGCTCTCTGGTCATCAAAAAATATCATCCATTTCTGGGACAAAAAAATCACCATGCTCTCTGGTCATCAATAAATTCACCATGCTTTCCCGGTCTCAAAAAAAATCATCCGCTCTTGTCATCAAAAAACTATCGTCCATGCCCTGGTTTAAAAAAATTTTATCCCTGCCTCTGGGTCAACAACTATGTCCATG
>NW_027627183.1:0-5434 GCF_034508935.2 Berghia stephanieae
TCTTCTCTTCTCTTCTTCTCTTCTTCTTCTTCTCTTCTCTTTCTTCTCTTCTTCTCTTTCTTCTTCTCTTCTTCTTCTTTCTTCTTTCTTCTTCTTCTTCCTTCTTCTCTTCTTCCTTCTTCTTCTTCTTTCTTCTTCTTCTCTTCTTCTTTTCTTCTTTCTTCTCTTCTCTTCTTCTCTTCTTTCTCTTCTTCTTCTCTCTTCTTCTTCTTCTTCCTTCTTCTTCTTCTTCTTTCTTCTTCTTCTTTCTTCTTCTTCTTCTTCTTCTTCTTCTTCTCTTCTTCTTCTTCTCTTCTTCTTCTTCTTCTTTCTTCTTCTTCTTCTTCTTCTTCTTTCTCTTCTTCTTCTCTTCTTCTTCTTCTCTTCTTTCTTCTTCTTCTTCTTCTTCTTCTTCTTCTTCCTTCTTTCTCTTCTTCTTTCTCTCTCTTCTTTTCTTTTCTTTCTCTCTTCCCTTTCTTCTTTTCTCTTCTTTTCTTCTCTTCTTCGTCTTCTTTCTTTCTTTCTTCTTCTTCTCTTTTCTTCTTCTTTCATGCTTCTTTCTTTTCTCTTCTTTCTTTCTTTCTTCTTCTTTCTTCTTTCTTTTCTTCTTCTTCTTCTTCTTTCTCTCCTTCTTCTCTTTCTTCCTTTTCTTCCTTCTTTCTTCTCTCTTTTTCTTCTCTTCTTTCTTCTCTTCTTTTTCTTCTTCTTTTCTTTTCTTTTCTTCTCTCTTTCTTTCTTCTTCTCTTCTCCTTCTTCTTTCTCTTTCTTTCTTCTTCTCCTTTTCTCTTCTTTCTTCTTTCTTCCTTTTCTTTCTCTTCTTCTTCTTCTTTCTTTCTTTCCTTCTCTCTTCTTCTTCTTTCTTCTTTCTTTCTTTTCTTTCTTCTTCTCTTCCTTTTCTTTCTTTTCTCTTTCTCTCTTCTTCTTCCTTCTTTCCTTCCTTCTCTTTCTCTTTCTTTTCTTCTTTCTCTCTTCTTCTTCTCTTCTTCTCTCTTTTCTTCTCTTCTTCTTCTTCTTCCTCTTCTCTCTTTTCTTCTCTCTTCTTCTTTCTTCTTCTTCCTTCTCTTCTTCTTTCTTCTTCTCTTCTTCCTTTCTTCTTCTTTTCTTCTTCTCTTTTCTTCTTTCTTTCCCTTTTTCTTTCTTCTTCTTCTCTTCTCTTTCTTTTTCCTCTTTCTTCTCTTCTTTTCTTCTTTCTTCTCTCTTTCTCCTTCTTTCTTTCTCTCTTTTCTTCTTCCTCTTCTTTCTTTCTTCTCCTCCTTCTTCTTCTTCTTCTTTTTCTTCCTCTTTCTTCTTCTTTTTCTCCTTTCTTTCTTTCTTCCTCTTCTTCTTCTTTTCTTCTTCTTCTCCTTTCTTCTTCTTTTCTTTTTCTTTCTCTTTCTTTTCTCTTTCTTCTTCCTTTTCTCTTCTTCTTTTCTTTTCTTCTTTCTTCTTTCTCTTCTTTCTTCCTTCTTCCTTTCCTCTTTTCTTCTTTCTCTTTCTTTCTTTCTTTCTTTCTTCTTTCTTCTTCTTCTTTCTCTTCTTTTTTCTCTCTTTTTCTTCTTCTTCTTTCTCTTCTTCTCTATCTCCTCTTTTCTTTCTTCTTCTCTTCCTTCTCTTCTTCTTTTCTTTTCTTCTTCTTTCTTCTTCTTCTTTTCTTCTTTCTCTCTTCTTTTTTCTTTCTTTCTTCTCTTTCTTCCTTTTCTCTCTCCTTCTCTTCCTTCTTCTTCTTCTTTCTTTTCCTTCTTCTTTTCTTTTCTCTTCTTCTTTCTTCCTTCTTCTTTTCTTTCCTCTCCCTTTCTTTCTTCTTTCTTCTTCTTCTTTCTTCTTCTTCTTTTTCTCTCTTCTTCTTCTCTTTCTCTTTCTTTCTTCCTTTCTTCTTCTTCTTCTCTTTCTTCTTCTCTTTCTTCTCTCTTCTTTCTCTTCTTCTTCTCTTTCTTCCTTCTCTTCTCTTTTCTTCTCTTCTTTTCCTTTCTTTTCTTTCTTCCTCTTTCTTCTTTTCTTCTTCTTTTTCTTCTTTCTTTTCTCTTTTCTTTTTCTCTTTCTCTTTCTCTTTTCCTCTTTCTTCTTTTCTTCTTTTTCTTCTTCTCTTTCTTCTTTCTCTTCTTTCCTTTTTTTTTCTCTTTCTTCCTTCTTCTCCTTCTCTTTCTTCTTCTTTTCTTCTCTTCTCCTTCTTCTTCTTCTTCTCTCTTCTCTTTTTCTTCTTCTTTCTTTCTCTTTTCTCTTCTTTTCCCTTCTTCTTTTCTTCTTCTTCTCTTCTTTCTCTTCTTTCTTCTTCTTTCTTCTTCTCTTCTTCTTTTCTCTTCTCTTTCTTCTCTTCTCTCTCTTCTTTCTTCTTTCTCTTCTTCTTCTTCTTCTCTTCTTTCTTCTTTCTCTTCTCTCTTCTTTTCTCTCTCTTCTTCTCTTTCTTTTCTCTTCTTTTCTTCTTTCTTTCTTCTTTTCTTCTTCCTTCTTCTCTTCTCTTCTTCTTTCTCTCTTTCTTCTTTTCTTTCTTCTTCTTCTTCTCTTTTCCTTTCTTTCTTCTCTTCTCCTCTTCTTTTCTTCTTTCTCTTCTTCTTTCTTCTTCTCTTCTTCTTTCTCTTTCTTCTTCTTCTTTCTTTTCTTCTTCTTTTCTCTTCTTCTCTTCTTCTTCTTTTCTTTCTTTCTTCTTCTTTTCTTTCTTCTCTTCTTTCTTTCTCTTTCTCTTCTTTCTTCTTCTTTTCTTTCTCTTTCTTCTTCTTCTTCTTTTTCTTTTTTCTTCTTTTTTCTTTCTTCTTTTCTTCTTTCTTCTCTTTTTTTCTTCTTTCTTTCTCTTCTTTTCTCCTTTCTCTCTTCTCTTTCTTCTTTCTTTCTTCTTCTCTTCTTCTTTTTCTTCTTCTTTCTTTCCTTCTTTCTTCTTCTTTCTTCTTCTTCCTTCTTCCTTCTTTTTCTTCTCTTCTCTTCTCCCTTCTTCTCTCTTCCTCTTCTCCCCTCCTCTTTCCCTTTCTTCTTTCCTCTCCTTTTCCCCTCTTTTCCCTCTCTTCTTTCTTCCTCTTTCTTCCCTTTACTCTCTCTTCTCCCCCTTTCCCCTTTTCTCTTTCTCTCTCTTCCTCCTTACTTCCTTTCTTTTCTCCCTCCATTTCTCCTCTCTCTCTCCTTTCCTCATCTCCCCTCCTCTCTTTTCTCTTCCTCTCCTCTTTCTCTCTTCTCTTCTCTCTTCTCCCTTCTCTCTCTCCCCCCTCTCTCCTTTTTATCTCTCCTTCTCTCTCTTGCCAAACCATCCCTTCAGCACAATCCCAACGCCGTAAAGTGGTCAAGGGCAGTTATTTTTCTTTCCCAAGGTAATCCCCTAAACGGGCCAACCCTGATTTCCCCCGGGCCTGGGGGAAGTCCCGAATATGCCCAATGACTTTCTCCCCAAGTTTTTCAATTTTTTTTTATTTTATTTTTTTTTACTTTAAAAAAAAAACCCCAAACCAATTTAAGACCCAAATTTTTATCAGGGTTTTTAAATTTTAACAAAAAATTTACAAAAAGTCTGAATGTATTTTTTTCAACCCCAATTTTGGGGGCATTGGGGCCCTTGGGGGATTTTAATTTTACCCAAACCGGTCTTTCAGGCCCTTTTCCGGGGGAGTGATACCTCCTTTTTTGTCACCATGGGAGGTGGTAGCCCCTTTGCACTGTTTTCCATCCCCGTCAGGTTTTTAAAAAGGGTTTCCTTCCCCCTTGAATCCCAACCGGCTCCGAGTGGGCATTAAAAATTCCCCCGAGTTTGTGATCCCCTTTGCTTGCTGTTTTTTTTTTCCTCCCACCAAACTGGTTACTGATTGTTTAAAAAAGAACGTTGTTTATTTGTATTTATTTTAAAATTGATTTATACCCTTTGAAGGGAGAAAAGACACGGCATTTTGTTCCCCCTCCCTATTAAAGAGGCAATGCGTTAATTTTTAAAACGTTATGGCAGCTCTTTAATTTGCGGGAATTGAAGGAACCGGTTATTATAAAAAAATTTAAAAATTTTACTCTAAAGGGCTAAAAAATTTTAAAAATGTTGGTTTTTGATTTAAGCTTTTATTAGGAACACATTTTAAAAATTTTGAGATTGAAACATTTTTTTCCCATTGAAAAACTTTTAAAAAGAGGACAGGACCCCCTTTAACACCTGCTCCCAACGCCCGCTAATTTTCATTCATATGAAACCAAATTGAGTACAGACGTTTAAAGGGATTTTTTCCCTTTTATTTTATTTAGTTTCCTCTTTAATTTATGTATTGTTGATCTGACAAAAGGTTTGTACCCGAAACGTCCGGGGGTCTGTATTTTTCCCCCATACGAAGCCTTCCTTTTAAATCGCTTTTTAGTTTTTTCCGAAAAAATGCATTGGGCACCCCTTCCTTTTTCTATCGAGGATTTGCAGCTTAAATTGTTAAAAAATGTTAATATAGTAGGATTTCTTGGGGGCTTAGTTTTCTCTAATTTGTTATGCTTGGGTGTAATTTATTTTTTTCTCAATGGTATGTTGATGCCTCCCGTGAAGAAGGGGTTTGATTACAATTGGGCAAAGCCCAAGATTTTTTTGTATTATTGTTTTGTTCAAAATTGCACCCCCCACCCTTTAAAAAATACTGCATGAGAGCTATGAATTACATTGGGGGTGGGGTTTTAAAAGAATTTCAAAACATTTTTATTTTTTGCGGCACAATGATCATGTCTATGGTAAAATTTTTTTAAGGGCTAATTATTGCAGTTAGTACCCCTTTCAGTTGTATCAAATTTTTTGAGGGTCAGGGGGGAAAATTAAGTGCAGCATTTAAAAATTCCCAAACAGGGGCCCCTCTCCAAAATTTTAAGACCCTGGGGGAAAAACGTGAAAAAACCCCCGAGACAGTATTCGTAGTGCATCAATTAATGCCAATCTCTCAGAGGGGCACAGCAAAGAGTGGCGTGCCTCGGAGGATAAACGCTTGACTGTAATAATAATTTTGCTATAATGGTCGGGGCCCCCGGGCAAACAACGTTAACTGCAAGTAGAAGTTTAAAATTTAATTATATTTTAACAGGGGGCAGTTTCCCCGATGATTTATTTAAAAAGAACTCCGTGATTTATTTCGTTTCATGTCAAAGGCACTTTGAAGCAATATTTTTTGGAGCGCAATTTTTTTTTAATGATGCAAAAACCCGAGTATAATTTTTTTTCAAATACATGACTACAAATTAAAAAAAAAAAACCAAAAAAAAAAAAACCCCCCCCCATAAAATTTTGAAAAAGGGGGGGGGACCTGCATTAAAAAATATTAAGGTCTGGGAAGTGGGTAGAAAAAAAAACCCCGATCCACCCCCCCCAAAAAAAAAAAAGATTTTTCTGAAGGGGTTGAACCAGGGAAAAAAAGTCCCGGGGGTGACCCCATTTTACACCAAACCCCGGGGCATTTATTAAACAAAGGGGTTTCGATGAGGGTTAAAAATAATTGTTGATAGATGCACCTCTTTTACTTTTGGCTGCCTCTATTTTCACCCCCCC
>NW_027627184.1:0-5430 GCF_034508935.2 Berghia stephanieae
TATTTTTTATTATTATTATTATTATTATTATTATTATTATTATTATTAATATTATTATTATTATTATTATCATCATCATCACATCATCATCATCATCATCATCATCATCATCATCATCATCATCATATTATTATTATTATTATTTATTATTATTATTATTATTATTATTATTGATATTATTATTATTACTATTATTATGATAAAAGCTATTCTCAACGATATAATCTCATCGGCAGGAGTTCTGTCAATTTAGCTGCCTTTTATAACTGCCAGCGGTATAATTATTCCACGAAAACGTTTCTAGCATTGTCTAAAATGATATTCTGTTTCTTTTTAATAATTTTAAATCTGTTTGTTTTAGTGTTGATGGAAATATAGGTATAAAGTGATTCACTTTAAATACCTTTAATTTGAAATAACGTGTTAAATAAGCCAAATTTTACCGCCTGCCACCCACTATAGTTTGGTATCAACATTTGAGTCGAATCCGTTGTTTGATTTAAATTCATGTTGTTGACAAACCGAGCACTCCAAATTCAAAACTTTCTTGAAAATATTATCTGTAAATGCTGTGTCGTGAATGATAGATTTTCTAGATAAATAAATGATTAATTGTTATATAAAAAAAATATTTAATTCTTTCATTTGTCCCATAGAGGAAATATGTATTTAGTGTCTAATTAAATTTAAACTGGGATAATACAGGGTAGCGCCGCACTCTTCTAGACTAGCGAAGTGACTTGCACAATGCCATTTAGCGAGCGGGTATTCCAACCCGATACCATTCTAGAACGAAGCAAAGACCGTACCACTGAGCCACACTCCCCCTTTCATAGAAATTCCACAATTTCTAGTTCAACGAATTAATAATTATAACATGTTATATTTTGATTCAAAATGGAGTTTTCGGCCATTTTCAAACGCGACCAAAAAAGTCCAAAGTTCAAAGTTGCATAATTTTCTAATGTCCCTATCATGTTGATTGTGGTATCAAAAGTCTTCGAATTATATTTAATTTCCATAACAGGAAATATATTTGGTGTATGTTTGATTTGAGAAATCTGTTTGAAATAGCGTTTTAATCATAATATATTACATAATAGTGCAGCCATGTGGTCTAGTTGTATGATACTCGTCTTTGGATGCGAAGGTTTGGGTGTGAGTCCCGCGTTGAGCGTCGATCGGTTCGTTCCTTAGAGATCGGTTTCGACTAATATTCTCTCGCTGTACTCAGGTGTAAATTGAGTATGTAGCCGGTAAGACCGTTGTCGGTGTCTAAATTATTGTAATATTATCTAACACGTGTCAATTCTCGTCTTAAATGTTAACGGTTGTTGTTGGCTTGAGATCCATTGGAAGCGCTTTGAACACATTTAGCAGATATTAACCAAGAGGACGAGTGTTCAACTGTCATTATCACTATTATTGTTATTATTATTATTATTATTATTATTATTATTATTATTATATTATTATTATTATTATATTATTATTATTATTATTATTATTATTATTATTATTATTATTATTATTATTATTATTATTATCATTATTATCATTATTATATATTATTATTATTATTATTATATTATTATTATTATTATTATTATTATTATTATTATTATTATTAATATCAATTATTATCAATATATCATTTTTTTAACTATTATTTTTCTTCTTTGTTATTATTACTTGAATTACCGATAACGGCAACATTTCGAAATTTATCACAAGGTCATCATTCCTGTCAAGGTCACTCTTTCATCAAGGTCAAACTCATCCTATTAAGCATAAATCATTACCCATTATATCATCGTCACCATCATTTGTTTTTACATTATTACGACAACGGAACCCGTTGAATTCATTCCGTATGACAATAAAGCCAGTATGACCACAGTAAATCTCTATGTCTCATTGTATAGACTAATCGTGCGGCTATGTGGTCTGGTGGTATGACAATTGCTTTCCAATAGGAAGATCCTGGGTTCGAGTCTCGCTCTATGCATAGTTGAGTCCTTGAAGAAAGCTCTTTTCTCACATTCTTTCACCTTACTCATGTATAAAATGAGTACCTGGCAGTTAACAGCGTTGTACTTGTCCAAGAAAATGTAATATCGCCTAACAGGTGTCATGTTCCGTCCTACATGTTAAATGTTGCTGTTGACTACGAACTCCTTGTAAAGCGCCTTGAGCACGTTTATTAGATGTTGCGCTATATAAAATCTCAATTTTAAAAAAATGCATCGGTGTGTGATTCTATAGAATTGTATGTTATGAATGACGGCTATGACTTTATTACACACACACAAACACACACACACACACACACACTCACACATACAAACATCTACATTTATTTCTTACAGCATGGACGCAGGTCGATTTGATGTCTGATTCAAAGACGATTGCCACGCTGGACACCTTTGACAAGACCACCATGACCAGTCATCAGTGAGTACGGCGGTCTTGTTGGACAGAGGAGAGACCGTCAGGCCTGTGGTGAAATACACGGACAGAGATTCCATATTTCCCTATGATCACTACTCCTATTTTACTGGATATCTATTGAAAGCCATTTAAATCCAGTCATCAATGGTGTCCGTTTTCTGATAATCCTGGTTTGAATCATTCATCAAACTCCAACATCAACACCACATCGTCATTATTATCATCATCATTTGGTCGTCGTAGTCGTCATACCGTCATCATCATCATCATCATCATCATCATCATCATCATCATCATCATCATCATCATCATCATCATCATCATCATCATCATCATCATCATCATCGTCGTCACTCATCATCATCATCATCATCATCATCATCATCATCATCAACATCATCTTCATCATCATCATCATCATCATTATTATTATATATATTATTATTATTATTATTATTATTATTATTATTATTATTATTATTACTATTATTATTATTATCATTATTAAAATCTTTATCACAATTACTCCATATTTTTGTAATCACGTTATAAGAATATGGAGTAAACGCGTACAACACCCGTTTCAATCCATTGATCAATAATATAAATCGAAAATGTAGTCCCATCATAATTATCTGGTGTCACGTCGAGAAATCAAAAGAATGTTTCTCCCTCCTTTCTACTTCTTCAAATAAATAAAATATAGCCATACCAATAAATGTTTTACATTAATTTCTAATTGCATGAATTGAGTCAGCTGAATGCATTACCTTTTCCGGACGATGCGACACATTTACAGACAACAACCTGTCTCTATAAACCTTGAAGGAAAATTCTTCACAGTGTTATATTATTTTTACTACGAATCTCATTGTTCATCAATCTCCATTGCTCCGATATAACACCAATTTGACGTGACGGGGCACTAATCATGATAAAGGCAAATGAAAGGGAAACAACTCAAATGGTTTTTAACTACATGGTGATATTCATGGATCTATCTCCCTCCTTTAAGTAAAACAAGATTTTATGTCAAAACACAGAAACATAAAAATAGTTAATTTCCGTTCTATAACCTTGTAGATTTATAGAATTTCTAACAAAGACAAAGATAGAAAAATAAATAAGAAATTCTCCCCGGTTTGGAAGACTTTTGTTTATCTGTTTCAGTTTATTTCATTGTACTCAAAGTACAAAAAGCATTTTTCTCTCTAAATCGCTGAATGTGATTAATAGGATGTTTACAGTATAATTTATAAAAGTTTAGAAATATTTGACATTTGTGTAATGTGACAATACCTCCCACTGTTTTTAACTGTTTATATATTACGCAATTTCCACAAAAGGTACTTAAAGTCTTTTATAAACGGTCCGTGGTCAACATCAACACGTAACATGTTGAACGAAACATGACGCCTATTGGGAGATTTTCCAATTGATTTTTCCGACTGAAACAACGTTTTTAACGACCATGGTATCATTTTACACCGAGTAAGGTGAGATAATGTAAGTAATGATTTGTTTCCCAAGACTCAACTGTGAATCGAGCTCATTGAAGAGCTCGCTTACTTAGACAATAGATAAATGTGTAATTAGTGATTGAAGGAGTCATATGACATTATTATATGCTATATTTCTCTCAGTATCACACACTTTATATAGAGATTATTATACAGACGTAATTAGTAATTCAATGCTAGTCATATGACATTATTATATGCAAATATTTCTCTAATTACACATACTTTATCAAACATTAAATCAAGAATGACAATAAACCACACTTATACACTCTTATTGTGAGGCAAAACCAATGCGATCACTGGCTACCAGATGGACTGGGTACTTTTTTGTATGCAAAGAACGGAACATAACCCCCCCCCCCTCACAACCCCCCCCCCCACCCATTTAGTGGTCATATAATGTCATTGAAGTAAGACCTTTTGTTATCATATAATTTTTTTAACAATGTGAATATTGACTTTCCTTGTAAATCGTCTCTTGGTTACATGTCCTATGTCAATATGTTGGTTTATATCATGTACGAATCAGATTTACTCTAATATAACTTAATTCGACATTATAGAGAATTATATTTTAGCCAAGCCGACAATTCGGACGACTTTGTAATTGAATATCCACAGTCTCATCTTTAAAATGTTTCTGTATCTTTAATATAATATATTTTCCACATATTTCTATGTCGGATATTGAAACATATCTGAATTCGGAGGCAATTTTGTGGGGTCTATATGGAAGTGATTATAACTTAATTGGGACGGGTCAGTTGAGTGTACACTTTCCATGACTTTTTGGGATATTTAGCACTTTTATCAAATTGAACATAATCCTTTTTTCAGATAAAAACACAAGTTATAAAACATTTCAGTGTCGCCTTCACAAGTTATGGCCGTTTAAACGTCATTGAATTCATTATTTCCATTTTAAAAGTTTTTTTGATCTTTTTTGTAACGTGTAGAACGGTTTTAATGGTTAGAAATTTTAGTTGTAATAATTATCAGAAATTGTATTGTGAATCTAATTTATCTATGAAAACTAATTTTTTTATAAATATATATTAAAATTCATCCATTTATAAATGTGACTGAAATACGGTAAAACAACGTTAGGCGTCAATTCCTCACAAAGCCAATACGAAATACTAAACTCTCAATTGCTTTTTTGATGGCAGTGATTTGATTACCTATATATACTCGTATGGTTTGTTTGAAAATGAAACTAATAAAGAGAGAATAATTTAAGTGCCTTTTAAAAAAACGAGAATTTCTCACCATGGATGATTTCTCTAAGAACCAAGACACAGCCTTTGTCAAGGTTGCATAGAATTGTCTTCAAAGCCTCACAGTTAAGCCTAAAATCTACATAAAGACACTTCATTACTTATAGAAATAATTGTATTCGGTGTCATATCGGGGGGTTTGAAATAAACACTGTAATTGTGTACAAGTAAATTTAAAT
>NW_027627185.1:0-5422 GCF_034508935.2 Berghia stephanieae
TCCCCATTGGGGTTTTTTCTTTTCCCCCCTCTCTCTCCTCTCTCTCTCATCCTCTCTCTCCACTTCTCTCTCTCCCCTTTTCCTTTCCCCTCTCCTTCCTTCTCTCTCTCTCCCCTTTCCCCTCTCTTTCCCTTTTCCCCCCCCCTCCTTTTTCTTCTCTCTCACTTCTCTTCCCCTTTTTGTCTCCCTCTCTTCTCTTTCGCTCCTCTTCCCCCTTCCCCCTCTCTTTTTTTTCTCCCTCTTCTTTTCTTCTCTCTCTCGTCCGTCATCGTCCTTTTCCCCCCCCCCCTCTCTCTCTCCTTTTCCTCCCTTCCCCTCTTTCCCCCCCTCTTTCCTTCTCTTTTTGTCTCTCTCCTCTCTCCTCTCTTTTTTGTCTCTCTCTACTTCTTTTCTCTTTCTTTTCCTTTCTCCCCCTTTCTCTCCTTTTTTCCTCTCTCTCTCGGTCTCTCTCTCCCCCTCTTTCCCGGGTTTTCCTTTCGCTCGGGCCTCTCTTTCCTTTTACTCTGCTCTCCTTTTTCTCTCTCTCCCCTTCCCCCTTTTTCTTTTTTTTCCCCGCTCCCTCTTTTCCTCTTTTCCTCCTCCCTTCTTCTCTCTCTCCTCTTTCTTCCCCCCTTTTCTCTCGTCCTCTCCCTCCCTCCTTTTCCCTTTTTCTTCCCTGTCTCTCCTCCCTCTTTCTCTTTTTTTTCTTTCTCCCTCTCCTCCCCTCCTCCCCTCCCTTTTCCCTCCCCCCCTCCTCCTCCTCTCGCCTGCTCCCCCTCCTCCCTCGGGCCCTTTTCCTCCCCTCTCCCTCCCTCTCTCTCTTTTCCCCCCCCTCTATCTCTCTCTCTCTCCTCCTTCTCTCTCCACAGTTTTTTAGTTTGAGTTGAATAGAATCCGTTTTCCAATCATCATCTCAGAATCTTGTTGTGCTGTTCCTTGAGTTTGACTCAACTATTATTATTATTATTAATTATTATTATTATTATTACACTTATTATTATTATTTATTATTAGTAATTATTATTATTATTATTTATTATTATAATTTTATTATAATATTTTATTATTATTAATAATTATTATTATTATTATTATTATTGTATTATTATTAATTATAATTATTAATTATTATTAATATTATTATTATATTATTATTATTATTAGTATTATTATTATTGTTATTATATAGTATTATTATTATTATTATCGCATTATTATTATTATTATCTATTATTATTATTATATTATTATTGTTATTATTATTTATATTTATTATTATTCTTAATTATAATTATTATTAATTATTATTATTATATTATTATTAATTATTATTATTATTATTATTATTTTATTATTATTATTATATTATTATTATTATTCGATATGAAAACTCCACATAAAATACATAATCAATAGTAATTTTTATATTTACTTTCTTCCTTCCCCATTTCCACACAGAGAACATCGTGAAGCATGAGCCTTATCAAAGTTTTATCGAGAAGAAGATTCTGATCGAAAGACAAGAACTGTTTTAAACTCTAGACTTGGTCGTTTGACTGTATCTGATATGCAGAAACTGTTGACCGGTAAGTGAATGATGAGTTTACCTCAGTCAGTTCTTATTATCAAAACCCCAATGAAACTGTAACGGTACCTACACACTTGACCTGCTTGGTGTAAACCTTTGAGACCTCAGACCACAAATTCAAGTACCAGTACACGCTGTAAAGTCATCTGAGCAAGACTATGAAAGATATTAACCTTTTACATTACCTCTCCATGCCTCAGTAATAGAAACACTTTAGAGCAAAACAGAACAGTAGAAAAACAGTTATTACTACAGAGCATTGGACAGAAGGCCAAAACCAGCTTAGCTGGTCACTGGTCAGGATAAGTAAGTAGGTAAGTAACTTGTCTGTAATCGTTTTTTACCTTTGGCCTTCAGTCCAATGCTTGTCGCATGTAGTAATAAATGGAGGCCTTTTGTTCTACTGATTCTGTTTTGCTGTAAAGTGTTTTCTATATCTGAGGCATGTGAGAAGTACGTAAGTCTTAGTTGTTTTGTGCAGCTCTGGTGGTCTAGTGGTATAAAACTCTCTTTCAATCGGAATGTCCTTGGTTCGAGCCTCGCTCGGCGCAGGGGGTTGTGGAAAAAGTCCTTACTACATATTCACTCAATATACAGCAGGTGTAAATGAGTACCATGGCCATCTACAGCATTGTCTCTGTCAAAAAAATAGGTAATATCGCCTAACAGCATCATGTCACGTTCTACATGTTACATGTCTTGTTGTTGAGTCAGAGCCCATTGAAATCACTCTGAGCCATTTTTAGTGGATAATGCGCTATATAAAAGCTCACGTTTAGAAACTGTGTAGGTTCAGGTAGAACACGGTAGTCCATGAGATAACAGAGACAGGGAGAGTTTAATCACATGTCGTTGTGTTGAAAAAGAAGTGCCACTGACTAATTACAAAGGACACTAATTTTCCATAGTTTTCATGAAAATTACATAAATTTTTGACAATGCCCTGTCCATGTAAAAAAAAAAATAAAAAAAAAAAAAAAATAATAAAAATGCCCCGCCCCAAATGTGTAAACCACTCACACACTTCTTCCTATCAAACCAACTCAACACACAAACACCATGAAGTAAACTAAAGCTGGCATGGCAATTTTTGCATCGCCTCCGTCTGCGTGGGGCTGCAAAAAAAACTCAAAATATCACGATTTGCATTGCGGCCACAAATCTGCAATTTTTTCTTGCTATATTGCACCATTTTCGGGATTTTGCAAAGAAAAACAAAACACCACCCCCCCCCCCCCCCCCAAAAAAACAAAAAAAAAAACAATTTTTTAATGTTGTAGTTTGCATAGAACTTGAGAGATGATTAATAAAGAGTAGTTTGTTTTTTTGTTGTTTTTTTCTATTAATAAAGAGTAGTTGTTTTTTTTTTTGTTTGTTTTTTTTCTATTAATAAAGAGTAGTTGTTTTTTTGATTGTTTTTGTTTCTATTAAGAAAGAGTAGTTTTTTTTTTTTGTTTTTTTTTTCTATTAATAAAGAGAGTTGTTTTTTGTTGTTTTTTTCTATTAATAAAGAGTAGTTTGTTTTTTTTTTTTTTTTGTTTTTTTTTTCTATTAATAAAGAGTAGTTGTTTTTTTGTTTTTTTTTCTATTAATAAAGAGTAGTTGTTTTTTTGTTTTTTTTCTATTAATTTAGAGTAGTTGTTTTTTTGTATTTTTTTCTATTAATAAAGAGAGTTGTTTTTTTTTGTTGTTTTTTTCTGATTAATAAAGAAGAAAGTTGTTTTTTTTTTTGTTGTTTTTTTTTCTATTATAAAAGTAGTTGTTTTTTTGTTTTTTTGTTCTATCTCTTCTTCCTTTTTACTGCGCTGATATAGCCTTTTCATTTGTTTGCAAAAGCACATGAAAATCCTTAATGTAAAACAAATACCTTCCTCTTTTCATTCGATGATCTAATTATGGGTGTTTAGGAAAAATTAATGGCAAATTTTTGCGCTTTTAGCTTGCAAAATTTGGGATTTTTTTTTTAAAAAACCGCCATGTCAGCTGAAGAATGAATAGTCCTGTTAGAAAAATGTGTGGAGACCATTTACATTCTAGCTGTCTAAAACAATTAGAAACAGCTAAATGATTCGTTTGCCATATTCCATTTAATTATTAAAGATTTTTTGTTTTGGTCCTTTTTTCCTCTCCAGATACTACCAATAGATAGAAGAAGGCAGGCAATTCAACATTCACCAACCGGAAGGTTGCCCAAGGTTAAAGTTCAACAATGGCTTGTACAAAAGAAACTGCATCGACCAGATTGTCCCATTAGTCGTCTGAAAATAAAAGCTTTATTATATACTATTACAGACATCATCAATTTATTGTGTTATTGTTGTTGTCTATAAGAATTGTCATGACATTCGGGGGTTTATTCTCAATACAAAAGCTGTTGGTTTTTTTTTAGTTTTACATCAAAATCACTTTTCTGAGTTCCAATGAAAAAAGGATATGTGAACCATCACGGGTGTGTCTTTTTTACGAAACCCGCCGAAACCCGACAAAACCTGACGAATCACCGACGAAACCCAGCGAAACCCGAACGAGAATGCCCACAAAGTTAAGGGAAGTATGTGGCAGGGGCGTGAACTTAGAACTCATGGAAGTTTAAACACACCATTGGGGAGTGAACCTGGTCTGTTTTCGGCGGGTTTCGTAAAAAAGAACTAGTGCTTTTTTACGAAACACGACAATATCCAGCAAAGTTATGGAAGTAGACAACTTGTGGAGTGAACCCGAGACTCAGGGAAGTGTACACTGTCGGGAGTGAACTAGACTAAAGGGTTATTCGGCCTGGTTTCGGCGGGTTTCGTAAAAAAGAATTAGTGCTTATTAGAAACCCGGCGAAACCCCTGACAATATCCGCAAAGTTAGGGATTTTTGGAAACAGTGGGGGAAATGGATCCTGGGATTCAGGGCGGTGTACACCAGTGGGGAGTGAACCTGGGACTGTGTTAAAAGGATATCAGTGGAAATAAACTGGACTAAAGGGAGATGGACACTCATTGAAAGTTGAAGCGGATATGGGAGGTTGAGTACCAGAGGAGAATGAACCTGACCACTATAGGAGATTGTCCCCCAGTGTGGAGTGAACCTGGAATCATGGAGTGGGCACACCATTGGGAGTTAACCGGGACTGTTGAGGATGGAAACTAGGGTATCCGAGCCGAACTATAGGAAGTTTGGTACCAGAAGGAGAATGACCTGACACACAGATAGGAGGTTTGGCGCCAGTGGGGCGTGAACCTGGGAAACAGGGATTGCCACACCAGTGGGGAGTTAACCTGGGAAATATCTAAAAAGGATATCAGTGGGAAATAAATACCCGGCTTCAACTCCCAATGGTATCCATCTCCCTTTAGATCCCAGATTTATTTCCTACTGATTATCCTTTATACATATTCCCGGTTAAACTCCCCACTGGTGTGCAATTCCTGAGTCCCATTTCACTCTCCACTGGCGCCCACCTCCTATAGTGTCAGGTTCATTCTCCTCTGGTACCGCAACTCCCAATCCGCGTTCAACATTCAATGGTATCCATCTCCCTTTAGTCCCAGGTTTATTTCCAAATGATATCCCTGTTACATAGTCCCAGTTTCACTGTCCCACTGGCGCCCACCCCCTATAGTGTCAGTTCATTCTCCTCTGGTACCAAACTCTCATATCCGTCTTCAACTTTCAATGGTATCCATCTCCTTAGTCCCCGGTTTATTTCCCACTGATATAGTATAGTTTTTCCAGCGAAAATAGGCTTTTGTGCCTTTGCTGATCTTGGGCATTCAGTTCATCGAGATAAAAAGTCAAAAAAAGCCCAACAGATCTTTTGAACCTGTATCTATAATATATAAACTTTTTGATAAATGAAAGGCCCTA
>NW_027627186.1:0-5431 GCF_034508935.2 Berghia stephanieae
ATGCTGATGATCAAAATATTAATAGGGAAAGGGAATACACTATAAAATTTTAAAGGGGTTTAAAGGAAATAAAAAATAAAATGATAGGGGGGGGAAAAAATATTCAAGTTCAAGCCTATAGTAAGTGCGTATAAGTCGAAGTGCATTAGAGATTAATGCAGGTTTGTCGATATCCCCAATATGAGTCTTTGATCTCGAATACGTTGTTACGTAATTGATATTTATGTTAATGGTGTACATGGTTGTGTAGGTGAGCAGAAAGATTTATCACCTCTTCTTAATTGATTTCATCATAAATCAATTTCTAGAGCAATGAACACGGACAGAACGCCTAATTTGTTTCAATTTGGCCAGAAAGATTTTACTTCAATTATTAAGTATTTAAAAAGGTTCTAAGTTTGTTTTGGCGTAATTTTTAACGTAAGCCTTTTATGATATTTTAAAAATAACTTCAAATCAATTTCACTTTAAAGATGTTTTGACAAGGTGATGGTCATGTTAGTTCATTTATATTTCAATTTTAATAATCTGGCCAATATGAAAATATGCTGGTATTTTAAACATTAAAAAAATGTCTATGGCGTAAAGTCCTTGCAAGTTTGATGCACGATTGTTGGTTGCATCGTGAGATTTGGTTGATAATAATTATGTGATTTATTTATGTAGCGCCTCCTCCGACGTGTGCATATATGCAGGTTTGACATCCGATCCCCATTTATGGACTAGTTTAACTATGTTGTAATGACAATATTTTCCCGCTATTTTGTGTTATTTCCATTACAACAATGAGATTATAATGAATTGAGTTGTCAGACCTGCATAATAGTGCAAGTCGGTCTGTCCCATACAATATAGCTCAAGGCGCAAAACAAAACAAAACACCATAGCGTGCAATACACATTATAAACGTTTTCTCTAACATAGCATCAATATCATTTAAAATATCACAGTACAGAATCGAATTGTTTCTAAAATGTGAATTATTGTATACATATTCTATGCGATAACACTATCTACAACAATTGTGATTAAACCATCAAAAAAAAATAATTATCATTCTATAAATCATCTAAATATAACCGAAAGACATGACTTTGTAATTATCTTTTAAAATTTGTTTCAATGTTAATTAAACTAGAGCGAAGAATTAATTGCTAAGAATCCATATATTGTAGGAGCTGCGCAATATATAATGTTCTTTCTTTTAATATTGTGTTCCCCTTTTTTGTTGTGCGCAATGACACTGATCACAAAATGTTTAGTTGCGTGATAGTTACATTCATTAAGATAAAAAAAAAAAGGTGAGCAAATCATTGTAATTTTATAATCAATTCTGGCATTACTAGTCAACCTGTAGAGTTCATAATATATTGGACTATGTGTTCCCTCTTGTCATAGGAATGAGATTAGCGGAAGAGTGGTGTCCCTTGATTGGACGTCCACGCAAGTCTGTGACGTCACCGGCGAAACTTATTGAGAGAGAACGTCATGTTGGTTGTGCGTATGCGTCTCTCGTCCTCGCGCTAATCTCATTCCTTATTCTTTATTTTTGTGAAAGCTGTAGTTTCTTTAAAAATTATCAGGCTGTTATCTTGTAATTAGATTCTTACCTGTAAATAAATAAAAGTTAATGTTAATGGATATAATCATTGGTAAATATTTAAGTCCATATTATTAATATATTATTATTATTATTATTATTATTATTATTATTATTATTATATTATTATTATTATTATTATTATTATTATTATTATTTTATTATTATTATTATTATTATTATTATTATTATTATTATTATTATTATTATATTATATATTATTATTATTATTATTATTATTATTATTATTATTATTATTATCATTATATTATTATTATTATGTTATTATTATATTATTAATATTATTATTATTATTATTTATTATTATTTTTATTATTATTATTTATTATTATTATTATTATTTATTATTATTATTATTATTATTATTATTATTATTAATATATTATTATTATTATTATTATCATTATTATTATTATTATTATGTTATTATTATTATTATTATTATATTATTATTATTATTATTAATATTATTATTATTATTATTATTATTATTATTATTATTATATTTAACATAACATAACATATGGTATAGGGCAAAAATAGGATAAAATCCCTTGAATACCCTTAATATTAATAGTGATGACATAAATCTATTGATTAAATATTACAATAATGATACACTGGTAAAGATAATATTTCAACCTAAATGTACTTAGCAATTGTGGTTTTCCAAACATAAATTTTTAAAACCGTGACATGAAAAAGCGCGCGCAAAACGCACAAACACACACACACACAAAACACACACACACACACACGCATATAGAAGATAACCATAATAATATAACAATGCATAATATATACAACAAACTGAAAGCCCTGTCAACAAAGTATTATTCGTCAAATATAAATTCTCCATCATATAATTCTCTGTCTACTAAACCTTGAAATAATCTATAGATTTTGCATTTTTTGTTTCAAATTTAAAATTTGTTCCATTTCTGAACATACAAAACCGAACCAGTTTGGTCTTATTTTTGTTTTGCATCTAGAGACAAAATCTTAAACTTGTCCCCTCTAGTAAAAGTAATATTAGAATAAAAAAAAAATCTGAAAAGTCTAACCTGTCCAGACCATGTAGCGATCTATAAACCTGAACTAAATCCCACGAATTCTTCTATATTTAAAACTTGGTAAGTCAAAAAATTTCTAACCTTTCCTTATAAGATAAATACTGTATTGCATAAATGTTTTTTGGTAGCTCTCCTCTTTTAACTTTCAATATTTTAAAAGATTGTCTTTTATATAATGGGCTCCAGATGCCATTCCGCACTCTAGATTGTCGAACCAGCGTTTTATACAAATATAAAAATATCGTTTTATCAAGACTTCTAAAGGTCTATATATTTTTTCCATCATTCGTTTGCACGTTTTACCCATTTATCAATAGTACAACAAATTTCAAAAGTGAATCAAAAGTAATCCCACTTTCCTTTTCTAAGGCCAACAGAAAGTAGATTGACATAGAAGTATGGGTAAAAAAATTATGACAGGGATATTTTTTTTCCTATATGTAATACTTTATTTTTCTAAACATTAAAATCCAAATGCCATGTTGTAGACCATTTGAAAGTAAAAATATATCATTTTGTAGAATGGTATGATTTTCAGTTTACTGTAGATCTTTAAAATCGTCTGCAAACAGTTTGCAGGCTGAATTTATGCCACATGATAAATCATTTATATACAAAAAAATGAAAGTGGTCCCAATATGCCTTGGAGTACACCGCTAATTACATTTAAAATCTGACCCCACCCCATGACAATTACTCTTTGTATTCGAAATTTTTAAAAAAAGTCTTTAATCCAGTTAAAAATATTCCCCTTTAAATCCATATGCTTTTGTTTAATGAATAATCTCTCATGTGGCACAGAATCAAAAGCCTACGGGAAAACAAGATAAACAACATCAATGCATGATCACGATCAATTAACTTGGGAAAATCCTCCATCACCTGTAAAAGTTGAGTAATGCATGATCTCTTTGATCTAAAACCATGTTGGTTATCGTTTAGCAATCGTATGACTTTCAAGAAAGTCCATTATTCGGTCTTTCAAGATAAAACTCCCCTAACCTTACAGAGTATGCTTGCTAAGTTGATGGGTCTATAGTTTGCAGCACACAATTTATAAACATACACAAACATACATACAGTACATACATACATAATACATACATACATACATAAAATACATACCCTACATACATAATACATACATACATACATACATACATACATACATACATACATAAAATACCTACATACATACATACATCATACATACATACATACATACATACATACATACAACATACATACATACATACATACATACATACATAACATACATACATACATACATACTACATAATACCTACATACATACATACATACATACTACATAATACATACATACATACATACATACATACATACTACATACATACATACATACATACATACTTACATACATACATACATACATACATACATACATACATACAATTTCATACATACATACATACATACTACATACATACATACATACATACATACATACATACTTCAACATACATACAACATACATACATACATACATACTACATACATTTCATACATACATACATACATACTACATACATAAAATACATACATACCATACATACATACATACAACATACATACATACATACATACACATACATACATACATACATACATACATACATACATACATACATACATACAACAAAACATACATACATACATACATACATACATACAAACATACATACATACATACATAACATACATACATACTCATACAACATACATACATACATACATACATACATACATACATACATACATACATACATACAACATAACAACATACATACATACAACATACATACATACATACATACATACATACAAACATACATACATACATACATACTTACAAACTAATACAACTACATACATACATACATACCATACAATACATACATATTGTATTCAGCTGGACGCAAAATTGCAAGAATAAATAAATAAATTTTCAAATTTGGTTCCCTCCTCCATACATCAAAAATATAACATTAAATAGGTGACTTTAATTTTTTTTAAAAACTGCTTTAGAATCAGTAAAGCTAATGCGCAGATTGACTGGCAGAGAATTGCACACTTTTGATGCTGCGCAATATAAGTTTCTGTCTTTTAATTCTGTGTTGCTTGCCTTGTTGAGGTGCGCAGAAGATTCTAATTACAGAGTTTACATTGAATGATGGGATATAAATCTTTATAAAATCCTTCAGATGGGAAAATGAGCATCGTTTTTAGAGTTAAAAAATAGCAGTGGAGTTCATAAAACATTGTGGCTATGGGTTTCTCTTAATATTCATCTTTAAAAAAAAATTTGTGGCGGTTGGTTTGTAAAAGCTTTAGTTTTTTAAAATTTTATCAGGCAGATTAAAATGTTATGGATTACAATAGTCAAATCTAGAAAAAAAAATAAAAGAAGAGATTAATGTTTGAATGAATTTTCGGATTAAGATATTTGAAAATTTTGACAATTTTTCGTAAATTCCCAAACAAAGAATTTTCCAAAAATAAGATACCTATTTTTCCATAATAGATTACAATCAAAATAAATGCCGAGATGACGGGCTTTGTCCGAGGAAGGAAAAGTTTCATTTTGAGGTTCAATGATTTTGAAATTGCCCCGAACGCATAAGCTCTCTAGGGTTTTGAAAAAAAAAAAGCTTTCTCTTCATTTAAACTTCAGTTTATTGCAAGGGTTCCCTCCTCA
>NW_027627187.1:0-5435 GCF_034508935.2 Berghia stephanieae
CTTTTTCTTCTTCCATTCGCTCTTCTCCATACCAGCCAAATCAACCCTAAAGCTGTTTTGAGGAAATGGTTCACCATTATTATTCTTTCATCCATTAATTTCATTTTGTACCATATAATGATAATTGGGTCAATTATAATATTATATATGTATTGATTCCTATCAAATCCCGTTTTTCCTATCAACTTTTGTTCCAAATTGAATGATACTAATACTAATTAAGACATGATGGCCTGGGTTTTAGAAATAGAAATAATTTTAAAAATTATTTATCAGGGTATACAATTTCATAGGATTTCATAGGGGTTTTGTTTTGCCTTTCTATTACCATTTATAGAAGCTGTACAAAATCATCCTTAGATTTGCCGACAAAAGTTCTATTATTATTTTTTCATCCATTCATCTCCTTTTGTATCATATAATGATAATTACGTCAATTATAATATTATTTATGTATTGATTATTCATGAATTATAAAATAGTTGTCTCTCTCTGATATAGAATTATGTTGTGTTATGTAACTTGTAATTACGAAAGTAAAGATTTACAACATATTTGACATTATATCTATAGTTTGATTAGACTAGGAAACTCATACCCTGATTCAGCTAAAAGATCATGTGGCAGTCATACATAGTACAAACTATAACTTGCAACAATACAATCTGCTCCCCGCCCCCCCCCCCCCCCCCCCTCAGTTTAAAAATTCATGAAATGAGATGATATATTTTACTTGTAAATCACCTCTCTGTATGCTGAAATGAGATGATATATTTTACTTGTAAATCACCTCTCTGTTATGCGTTGTATAAATTTTGTTTTACACATATGATTTGTAAACATTTGAGTGTATTATGAGTGGGGACCTATGATTAGGTCATTTAGGTGATCTCAAACTAAGTACATTGATAGTGAATCTATTTGAAATAATTCCACTTTGTCTTACTTTCTCTTTTTACTGGCGCTGATATGCCCTAGATGTGTTTCAAGCGCCTTCTATTCTTTCCAAACAAACACAAACAACAATGTAACTTAACTCATATTCATAGTATAACCTCACTAACCAATGCTGCTTAGGGAAAGACCACATGCACAGTAGATAAAGCAGCGACGGACGCTCTGCTAGAGAGTGGGAAAGTGGGTGGCCACCCTTGGACTCCTTAGGGAGCAAGGGACTAGGTTACTAATATTAACACCACAAATACTTGTGGTACTGTATTTTGTATTGTTTTTGTTTTAAAATAATCCAATTTTATTCAATACCATCTGGTGACCTGCCACTCAAAACCCTCACAACTTTTTAATTATATCGGATCAGAGAAAAAGTTCAATTTTTGAACCACTTTTCATGGTTTGTTTAATTTGATATTATCACAAGGTTATGTGTGGCTAAATCTTAAATTTGATGTTATCGTGGCTGAAGTGGTGAAAGTGAAAACGCGTGTTGTAAAATGATGTCCCGTCAAGCATGCTAACATTTTGATGTATTATAGAAGAAACCTCATTTATGGTTTGATTAATGGATATGACACATTTTTATGTGACTGAATCCAAAGTTGGATATTAAGTAAAAAGTGTGAAAGCGCGTGTCAAAAATAACAAATGCCGTTGTAAAGTAATGAACACTTCTGCTTATGATAAAATGGTTTTGTCATTTTCAAGAAAACCAAAACTTTTTCTTCTTCCATTCGCTCTTCTCCATACCAGCCAAATCAACCCTAAAGCTGTTTTGAGGAGAAGGTTTACCATTATTATTTTTTCATCCATTCATCTCATTTTGTATCATATAATGATAATTGCGTCAATTATAATATTATATATGTATTGATTCCTATCAAATCCCGTTCTTTCCTATCAACTTCTGTTCCAAATTGAATGATACTAATACTAATTAAGATATGATGGCCTGGGTTTTATAAATAGAAGTTATTGAAAAAATTATTTATCAGGGTATACAATTTCATAGTATTTCATAGGGGTTTTGTTTTGCATTTCTATTACCATTTATAGAAGCTGTACAAAATCATCCTTAGATTTGCCGACAAAAGTTCTATTATTATTTTTTCATCCATTCATCTCATTTTGTATCATATAATGATAATTACGTCAATTATAATATTATTTATGTATTGATTATTCATGAATTATAAAAAAGTTGTCTCTCTCTGAAATAGAATTATGTTGTGTTATGTAACTTGTAATTACGAAAGTAAAGATTTACAACATACTCCCATAGTGGGCAGGGAGGTACACACTGTGTCTTCTATCCCCTTATATCTGTTTTCCAACATGCTTTCTGTCTTTTTCTCGGAATGAGATAACTTGGTTTTGTCCTGGCACTGGCCTGAGTCCTAGCTGGGAGGGAAACAGTCAAATGCATAGTTTTGGGAGATGATATTTTTTTCCTTGTAAATCATCTCTCTGTTATGTATTATTATTTTTATTTTGAATGTGTAATGTAGGCATTTGAGTGTGTTCCTCTTTGTTGGGATTTGTGCTTGTGTCTGAATGAGACTTGTAGGTGATTTCAAACTAAGTACATTGGTGGTATGCTCTTGGAATAAGCATCTGATCCTATTTGTTCTCAGTTCCCCTTTGTCTTACTTTTTCTTGGGTGCTTTAATTGTAATTCTATAACTTTTTACGATCCAATTTTCTTCCTTTTTACTGGCGCTGATATAACCTAAATGTGTTGCAAGCGCCGTAAAACCCTTAAAAACAAAACAAACAATTTACAACATATTTGACATTATATCTATAGTTTGATTAGACTAGGAAAGTCATACCCTGATTCAGCTAAAAGATCATGTGGCAGTCATAACATAGTACAAACTATAACTTGCAACAATACAATCTGCTCCCCCGCCCCCCCAGTTTAAAAATTCATGAGATGAGATGATATATTTTACTTGTAAATCACCTCTCTGTTATGCGTTGTATAAATTTTGTTTTACACATATGATTTGTAAACATTTGAGTGTATTATGAGTGGGGACCTATGATTAGGTCATTTAGGTGATCTCAAACTAAGTACATTGATAGTGAATCTATTTGAAATAATTCCACTTTGTCTTACTTTCTCTTTTTACTGGCGCTGATATGACCTAGAGTTTCAAGCGCCTTCTATTCTTTCAAAACAAACACAAACATCAATGTAACTTAACTCATATTCATAGTATAACCTCACTAACCAATGCTGCCTAGGGAAAGACCACATGCACAGTAGATAAAGCAGCGACGGACGCTCTGCTAGAGAGTGGGAAAGTGGGTGGCCACCCTTGGACTCCTTAGGGAGCAAGGGACTAGGTTACTAATATTAACACCACAAATACTTGTGGTACTGTATTTTGTATTGTTTTTGTTTTAAAATAATCCAATTTTATTCAATACCATCTGGTGACCTGCCACTCAAAACCCTCACAACTTTTTAATTATATCGGATCAGAGAAAAAGTTCAATTTTTGAACCACTTTTCATGGTTTGTTTAATTTGATATTATCACAAGGTTATGTGTGGCTAAATCTTAAATTTGATGTTATCGTGGCTGAAGTGGTGAAAGTGAAAACGCGTGTTGTAAAATGATGTCCCGTCAAGCATGCTAACATTTTGATGTATTATAGAAGAAACCTCATTTATGGTTTGATTAATGGATATGACACATTTTTATGTGACTGAATCCAAAGTTGGATATTAAGTAAAAAGTGTGAAAGCGCGTGTCAAAAATAACAAATGCCGTTGTAAAGTAATGAACACTTCTGCTTATGATAAAATGGTTTTGTCATTTTCAAGAAAACCAAAACTTTTTCTTCTTCCATTCGCTCTTCTCCATACCAGCCAAATCAACCCTAAAGCTGTTTTGAGGAGAAGGTTCACCATTATTATTTTTTCATCCATTCATCTCATTTTGTATCATATAATGATAATTGCGTCAATTATAATATTATATATGTATTGATTCCTATCAAATCCGTTCTTTCCTATCAACTTCTGTTCCAAATTGAATGATACTAATACTAATTAAGATATGATGGCCTGGGTTTTATAAATAGAAGTTATTGAAAAAATTATTTATCAGGGTATACAATTTCATAGTATTTCATAGGGGTTTTGTTTTGCTTTTCTATTACCGTTTATAGAATCTGTACAAAATCATCCTTAGATTTGCCGACAAAAGTTCTATTATTATTTTTTCATCCATTCATCTCATTTTGTATCATATAATGATAATTACGTCAATTATAATATTATTTATGTATTGATTATTCATGAATTATAAAAAAGTTGTCTCTCTCTGAAATAGAATTATGTTGTGTTATGTAACTTGTAATTAAGAAAGTAAAGATTTACAACATACTCCATAGTGGGCAGGGAGGTACATATGTGTCTTCTATCCCCTTATATCTGTTTTCCAACATGCTTTCTGTCTTTGTCTTGGAATGAGATTACTTAGTTTTTTTCCTGGCCCTGGTCGGAGTCCTGGCTGGGAGGGAAACAGTCGAATGCATAGTTATTGTTTTGGGAGATGATATTTTTTTCCTTGTAAATCATCTCTCTGTTATGTATTATTATTTTTATTTTGAATGTATAATGTAGGCATCTGGGTACAGCTGGGGCGACCATCCCCAACCCAGCGCGTCCACAGGTGGCGGATCGTGGAACGGCCTACAGATCCTGATCTATAGGTTAGCTGTAAAGCCGCGGACCAACTGGCGATAGTCGTGGAGAGTGAGGTTGGGTAGTCTGGCAGCACAGCTACACATACAAAATGCCTCATATACTCTATGAAGGGACTATCAAGGTGAATGGGAGGCGCCTTAAAACCTGCCAAATGCTCCCACTGCCTTGTGGGTTATGACCGGGAGGTCAAAAGGCTATGGAGTAAACCAGATAAAAATCCGTCAGAAGGCAACGGGAAACCACTGACGTATCATCCCAAGATCGTCATGATGTCCGTCCAAGCGAATCTAGTCAACGACGTCAATGGATGTTTTTCGAGCAACTCGATTACAGCCTCGTCCGGTAGAGATAGTCATGCAGGTGAACAGGTGACTCTCGACCGTCATCCAGCTACTGTGCACCACCAAACATTACGAACAGCAACATGGAATGTAAGAAGTCTGTACCAGAAAGGAAAATTAGCAAATGTAGTTATGGAAATGAAGAGATTGAATATCAATGTTTTAGGATTATCAGAAGTTAGATGGAAAGGAGCAGGAGAACTTAATTATGATGACTGTAAAATTATATACTCAGGAGGAGGAGAACACCAAAGGGGAGTTGGAATTATACTAGATAATAAAACGGCGCGAGCAGTCAAAGGATTCTGGCCCATATCAGACAGAGTAATGGCAATCAAACTACAAGCAAAACCTTTTGATTTTGATATTTTACAAATATCGCCCCAACCACCAGTCACGATGATGAAGAAGTGGAAA
>NW_027627188.1:0-5429 GCF_034508935.2 Berghia stephanieae
TAAGAAAAAGGTGGAAGAATATCTTCCCCGAAAGAGCTATTCAAAAAAGATAGGGAACCGGACATTATATTTGGGTTTTAAAAGCAGAATTGAGAAATAAAAGAAGATTTTTCTGTTTTGGGGCTTTGCACTGCTTTGCCTTTGATACAACTGCAGAAACGTTTAAAGGTGATAAATCTTTTCTCAAAAAAGATCCTTTCGACTAATAAGACCCCTGTGGCAAACAAACACTTCGTTAATTTTGGGTGGGGAAACAGTTTCACTTTATCATCGCAGGAAGTGTTGCTATTATTTTGGGGACTTTTGTAAAAAGGGTTTGAGTAATTTAGATGTTTTGTGAAATACAAGGTCTTTTTTTGAATAAAAAAAAGAGCCCCCCGTCTAGCATCATTTGTACAAATACCGCTAATTTGTTGTTTAGAATATTGGTATCCATTCCTGAGTAAAGACGTCACTTCCGAAAATCCCCTGGAATCTGAATACATGGAAGGGTTTTTTTCCCGGTTAAAAGGGGGGTTTCCCTCATCCCCCACACCGAAACCCCCTGAATCAGGGCGGCGGGGAATAGTGCGACCTCCCCCTTCCCGCCCTTTCAGTTATTTTGTTTGATTTGTTTTGCAAGGGGTAAACAAGCCCCTTTTTTTTTTAAAAAAAGCGTTGAGGTTCGACGAAAGGCGTAAAATTTTTTTATTATTATTTTTATTTTATTTTATTTTATTTTTATTATTATTATTTTTTTTATTATTTTTATTTTTTTATTATTATATTTTTTTATTTTTATCATCTATTATTTTTTATATTATTATTTTATTATTTTATTTTATTTTTTTATCTTTTTTATTATTTTACTTTTTATTATTTTATTATTATTTTATTATTTTTTTTTGTTTTATTATTTTTTTTTTTATTTTTATTATTATTATTATATTTTATTATTATTGCGCTAAATCAAAGTTACGATTGTTTACAAATCGCTTCATTGTTCACAAACCATCCCTAATTCTGTGTTCTTGGTTTTAAGATAAGTTGGAATTTGTTCAAAGCTCTTTTTTTGGTATAAAAAAAATAGCCCCCGTCTATGCTCTTTGTGTCAAATTTTCCCCCCGCCACTTGTTTTTTAGAATGTTGAGACTTGATTCACTGGAAAAGACGTATTTCCTGAAAATCACTGAAAAATGACATAAATGGTTTAGATATTCTCGTTGGGGGGTCGTTTTCCCATATTCAACCAGTCGACCCCTGAAGCATGGGGGGTTTTGGGAATGTTACGACCCCCGCCGCCCCCAGCGTTGGAGAGGTCAGTTGAAGGTGGCTGGATAAGGCTGAGGAAAAGGAGTTTTTTGAATTTTTGGGCTAAAATAAATTAAGAAAAAAATTGTAGTCAAAAAAACGTTCCCCCTTCTTGGGAAGGAAAACCTTTTTTTGGAGGACTAAATAATACTTTGGAATTGCTTCTTGTTTTCGAAGGGATGGCACCTTTTTTTTTAATAAATGCGGGTCGTCATTAAGGATCACCCACCCTCGCTCTTTACGTCCCGAACCCTAAGTTTTTTTTTTTCCTTAATCCTGCTATCAAAATGTATTACCTTATGATTAAATTTTTGACTAATTATTATCAGCCCCCCAAGGGACTGGTTTACAACACATTCCAAGGAGTTTGGAACCGGAACCTTAGAAGTCTGCGTCATGACTTCTTCCCTTTGTAATTTTTCCAAAAAAGAAACACGTCGCCAGGGTTTTAAATTGTTGCGTTGGCAGGACCCTTGTAAAGGGCTTTGAGCCTTTAGGGGAATTCTCTGTATAAGGGGGGGGCTGCGTAAAAAATATCTTTTTTGTAATTTTCCGCAAAAATTTAATAGAAGGACGAAATTGTTGCCTCACAAGCTCTTCAGCCCCATTTTGGTGATTTCTTCTACAAAGTTCTATCAAATTTGATATAAAAAGTTCAAGGTTACACACGTTTAAGGTGTTAGTCGTTTTATCGGCTGGCGAAGTTGTGAGATTATACCTAAACACATTGCAACCAAACTTATTTTTTTTAAAAACAAGGAATATATTGATTTTCAACCGTTTTATCGGTGCTAATGAAAAATAAACCCGACAAATTGATCTTGCTCCAAAATTTAAGTAGATCGGCTTTTTAAAAAGTTGAGAAAAAAGGGGGCAAAGTTATTCCGTGATTATGAACGGAAAGAGCAATTGCTTGACCCTTTGGATATACTCTAGTTATTGCAGTACTTTCCCTCGATTAAGAACCCCTACCCTTACTGTGGGTAAGTGGGATGGGGGAGGGGTTAAAAAAAAATTTCGAATGCACCCAGGATCGATTTGGCTTTTGGGTGTAAACGATGTTTACCCTGACATCGAGACCCCAAAAAAGACTTAATTAAAGAGGGAATAATGGGAGCGTTTCGGATCACCCCTTCTCACCAAAATAGAGTTATGTTTAGTTAACAAGGGGAAAAAGGGGGAACACCACTCAGGTCTTCGAAATCCAATATAAATTCCTTTCCCCTTTTGCTGGTCTTATTGTGCGGCTATGTGGTCTTGGGTATGACACTCGCTTTTGGTGGGAAAGGGGTCCTGGGTTGGGCCGCTCGGCATGCTTGTCTCGTGGGAAAAATTTTGTAATTCCCCTTTACAGGCGTCATGTTTTGTTCTAATTTACGGGGTTTGTTTTGGTCGGGAAACCCTTTTAAAAGCGGTTTGAAAAAACATGGTGCACAACGTTAAAAATAAAAAACTAGTGGAAAGGGTTTGCAGCCGTTTTTTTGTTTTTTTTTACTTGGGGGAAAATACGAACCCCGTGGACATATGCAGGGCTGACATCCCAACGCATTAGGGGGTAGTTTAACCTTGTTGAATGGGCAAATTTTGCGTATTTTGAGATTTTCCTGAAACAAAAAGCCCCGATGCAAATTTGTGGATGTCGCGAAAATGATAAAATGTTTAATGTGTCCAGGCAAAAATGAGTAGAGAAAGAAATGTAAAATTTGTTGCATTGGAAAGGTGTGTTGTAATGCTTCACATCATACGCCCTTCCCCCCTAATGAGCTGTAACTTATTAACTGGGTTGAACTTTTGGGAAAATTTGGGGGACGCCCCTTTTGAAAAAATTTCTGGCAGCATAAGAGCGTATCCCGATGAAAAAAAAAACTCCATTAAAAATTTATTTTTTTGACTTTTACATTTCTATCACAAGACATATGAAAAAATTTAGCCAGATGAAGAAAAAAAAGTACCCATTTTTTATTTGTTTGAACCACGATGGCCGCCGTTGGGGCGACGGACTCAAATATTGAAATTCAATTTTTGGGCGTAAAACTTTAATGAATATGTTTCGTTTTTTTTCCTTTGTCCCTTGTATTTTGTGGTTTTGTTTGTGTGTGGTGTATTGTGTTTTCGGTTGTGTGAAAGTGTGTTTCTGTTTTGTTGTGTCCGCTTTTTATGTATGTTGTAGTAGTGTGTGTGTGTGTCTTGGTATGTTGTGTATGTGTGTAAATTTTGGTGTGCTGCGTGGGTGTTTTTCCGTGCTTTTGTTGATGTGTAAGAGGTGTATGTGTGTGTTGTGGTATTTTTGTATTTGATGTAGTTGTTGTTGTATGTATTTTTGTTGTAGTGGGGGTTGTGTTTGTGTCTGGTGTTGTGTGTTATGTTTATGTGTATGTTTATGTGTGGGAAAGTATGTTTTATGTAGTGTTGTTGTGTGCTTGCGTTGTGTGTGTATGTGTGTATATGTTTGTGTGTGTGCGTGTGTGTGTCTTCGTCAATGTGTGATGTGTGAAAGAGTGTGACAGTGTGTGTGTGTGTATGTATGTTGTATGTATGTTTTTATGTAGTATGTATGTAGTGGTGTGAGTGTGAGTATGGTTTTTGCTTTTGGGAGTGTGTGTTTGTATTATGTGTATGTTTATGTGTTGTTGTATGTATTATGTATGTCGTACGTACGTACTACGTACGTAGTAGTCGTAGTACGTATGTATGTTGTATGTATGTATGTATGTATGTAGTATGTATGTAGTATGTTGTTGAGTATGTATGTTGGGTGGATTTTGTTTTTATTTTTGTTTAGGGTTTTTGTATGTATTATGTATGTAAGTTTTATGTATGTTTATGTATGTTGGATGTAGTATGTATGGTGTAGATGGATGTATTATGTTTTTATGGAGTTGTATGTTGATGTTGTTGGAGGATTATGTATGTTGTATTAGGGATGTTGGTATGTATGTAGTATGTATGTATGTATTTTTATGTATGGAGTATGTATGTATGGATGTAGGGAAGGGTTTCCCATCGCAAAAAAGGTTATGCCCCAAAAACCCCACAAAAAATTTTGATTGTTTATTTTCCCATTATGAGGATCACTTTATACTTGGAAAAATTTTTTTTAGCAAAAAAAACTTTTTAAACCGTATTTTTTTCTGTGCGAAGTTGACTTTTTTCGCAAAGCGCGTTATGCGCCGGTGAGTTTTTTTACAAGTGCATTTAACCTTTCCCCCCAATCAGAAACCCCAAAACTCAAAACTTGGGCCCACCCCTTAAATTGTTTACTCCTAAATTCCCCTAGTTTCCGTTTCTCTTATCTGAAAAACCTAACCAAAAATTCATCTGACGTTGTTCATCAATCCCTTTCTATCACTTTCAAAAAAAAATAATTTTTCGATGTATATGGAAAATGTGAAATGTCCCTAATGGAAGAAGGAAAAAGAAAAAAAAGGCAAAAAACGGGGCTGAAATAAAAAAGAAGCCCCGTAATTTTTATTCAAAAAAACGTTGCAAAAAACAGTGCATTAAAAAAATTTTTTCAATGGTTGTCTTACAGTGGATTTCGACAATTGGGTTGAAGTGAAATGAAATTGACCCCTTTCCCTTTAAAGGTTAGAAAAATTTGAAATTCTTTTTTATTATTTTTTTTTTTAAGGCTATTTAGTTTTTTATATTTTTTTAGTATTTTGGGGCGTTTCTTTCTTTTTTTTCCTACTTTTTGATAAAAAATTTTTTTCTGTCGTCTATCTTATGACATGTATATTAGGGTTACCTTAAACCTTATTTTTAGGCTCTAGTATGAGGTCGCATTAATTTAAACTTTCCCTTCTTTTAAAATGACATCAAACTTTGCTTTTTCTAAAAACTAGTTTAAACGGTGAAGGTTTATTGGTTAGTTTTTTTGTTGTTTTTTTTAATTGTGTGAGTTTGTGAAAACTATTTGGGTGATATTATATTCAATGCGTTGAGTCATTCTTTTTTTTTTATCTACCGTCAAAATTTTAATTACTTTTGCTTTTTATTTTTTAAAAAATTAAAAATGACCTTATGGCTTCTTTCCTAATTGAGCCCTGTCCCTTTTTTTCTCTTTCATTTTGTAGCATGAATATAAAAGTTCATATTTTTTCTTCAACATTAAATCAATTTCATTTTCATTTAATTTT
>NW_027627189.1:0-19627 GCF_034508935.2 Berghia stephanieae
CACTTTCTATGGGAATTGCATCTCAAGCCCCTACAATAAAAAAACCAATTCATTGAATTTTTAAAAATTTTTTAATGAAAATTTTTTTTTATTGCGCCCCAATTTCCTTTTATACAAAAAAGCTCCAGGCGCTTTAACCCAAAAGCTTCAATCCTTTTCTCTCCTCTCTCCTTTTCTCTCTCTCTCTCTCTCTCACTCTCTCTCTCTCTCTCTCTCTCCTCCTCTCTTCTCTCTCTCTCTCTCTCTCTCTAACTCTATCTTTTCTCACTCTCAGTTCTCTCGTCTCTAACTCTCTCTTCTCTCTTCACACCCCCACACAGTCTCTCCATCCCCTCTCTCTCTCCCCTCTCTCCTCTCTCTCTTCCTCTCTCTCTCTCCTCTCTCTCTCTCTCTCTCGCTATATATCTCTTCTTTATTAAAAATAAAATTATAAAACACAGCATAATTAGCATGACACAGATTTTCATGATTTAAAATAAGACCTATCAGTAAAGTATTTTTCGAATTTAAAAATGTTTTAAAATGTGATTTGAATATTTTCCCTTGTTTGCTTTTCTCTGATCTGCCTGGGGAGAGCGTTCCCGACCAAAAAAAAAACCGGGGAAAGGGGCGGGTTTTTTGCCAAAAGTTTTGGATGGATTTTTAAAAAAATCTTTTAAATTATCTCTTATAGAATGTTTCTTATGTATTATTGTATTTATTACAAATATATTTCGCAATCACTTGAGTGTATCTCTTTTTGGCGTGGGTCCTGTGCTCAAGTCTCATTTGACTTTTAATGGTCTTAGAAGAGATCGCTCCTGAATGTACCCTCTTTGTTTGAACATTTTTCCTTGTCTTAGTTTGTTTTATAGTGATTTTAACCAAATCTTAACTCTGATACTATGCAGCTATGTGGTTTTGTGGTATGACACTAGCCTTTGGACCAGATGTTCCAGGTTCGAAATTTACTCTGAGCAACACATAGTTGAGTCCTTGAAGACGATTTAGTCATATTCTTTCACCATACTCGGTGTAAATGAGTACTTGGTCGTTAACAGCGTTGTCTGTCAGTCGTCCTACATGTCAGTGTCTGTTACTATTTACAAGGACCCCTTGGAAAACGCTTTGAGCACATTTAGTGGATATTGCGATATATTGATGCCTAAGTTTGTTTTTTTTTTACCACTACTCTTTTGACTATCATTCCATGCTGTTTAAAAAATAAATTCATGCTCTGAAGTCAAAAGTGTTGGAAGTCAACTCCTATAAACAAACTTTGTCGTCTGTTTTAATATGCAATTTAAAAAAATAAAAAAATTCCGATCATTCTTCATTTTTGCTGATGCAGAAATTTCTTTAAAATTATTGAAAGCATCATAAAACCCCCTCAAACAAAAGCGAATTCTGAAATCATAAAAATATATCTATTGCTTCTCATTATTCTTGACCAACGTGTACATATTTGCAGGTCTGACAACCCAAATTTATGGGCATTTGTATGGAAATAATCTCAAACCAAGGCAAAATATTGTCCCTTCCAATTTAAAAACGAGCCCTTAATTGCATTCAGTTATCAGACTTGCTTATAGGATCATGTCGTTTTTTAAAAACCAATTTGAGATGCATAATAATAATAATAAAAATAATATGCTGCAATTGAATTAATAAAGTTTGATGAAATCACCCAGTTCCGGTATATGCTCTTGATTCAAAATTATTTTTTTAAAATTTTAAATTGTCATTTGACATTTTGTGTATGTCTACACTAACAGACCCTAAGGCTGCCTCTGTATCTCCACATAGCCTTTCCCTCTTCGTGCAAGACATTGGTTTTATGTTTTGTACAATAAGTTTGATATCTAAGGGACCCCCATCAGTTTTCTGATCAGACTGGAAAAACTTCTTAGTAAAGCTGTCATCTGCATTTTTTGCGGCCGCAAATATCAGGCGATCCGCAAATTTTGGCAAATTTCCCAAAATTGCAAATCGTGGCAAATTTTGGGAAAATTGGCAAATCTCGTGGCAAATTTTGGGAAAAAAAAAGAAACGAAAACAAAATTACGAAAAGAAAGTGCGAAACTTGAGAAATGTTGCAGCTTGCCTGGGCCCAAACCAAGGGAAGCTACTCTCTATGGATAATGATCCTTAAAATCTTTGTAACAACGCTATTCTTATCATTTCATTAAATTAATAATGCAGCCGTCCTTAAATGTAATAAATTGTCTTTTATATAATATTTTTCTGTATCGCATGTAATTTTTACTGAAACGCTTATTTCTCTCGCAATTTTGGCAAATTTTAGTCTTTTTGGCAAATTTCTTGGCATTTGGGTTTCTTTTGGCAAATTTTAGGTCCCAATTTGGCAAAAAAATGCAGATGACAGGTAAAGACCTTGTTGAAAAAAACCCCAAAGCCAGACAGTTTGGTGATGTTTGTGTGTGTGTGGCGGAAGGGGGGAGGGGGAGGGGAGAGATATTTTAGGGCCTTCTATTCAACTCTGTTCTTCTTGGCAGCCGGTGAGAGTTTGTGGAGTTCAAAAGTTTAAACAAACCGCCTAATCATCCTCAGGAAAATCAATACTGAGAAAAGACTTTAGTGCCGCACAGCAAAGTGACCAATGGTACTAAGTTTCTTGCTAAGAAAGCCTGATACCGGGACTCAAAACCTTATCTACATGGCCATCTCACCCAATACCAGGACTCGAACCTTATCCTCATGGCCATCCTGGTGGGTTCCTGACCTCCCATACTGGGCAGGGGGTACATACTGTGTCTTATATCTGTTTTCCAACATGTTTCTGTCTTTGTCTTGGAATGAGATTACTTGGTATTGTCCTGGTCCTGGCTGAGAGGAAACAGTCAAATATATGTTAGTTTGGGAGATGATATTTTTTTCCTTGTAATCATCTCTGTATAATGCTTTTTTTACGTATTATGTATGATTTGTAAACATTTGAGGGGACATTCAAATATACCAGGAAATGACAATGCAGACAGACTGGCCAGACTTTACAACCATCAATTCCAGTATCCTTAGACCAGCGAAACAAATAATCAAAACAAATAAGAGAGAAGAATGATGAACAGTTGGCAATGAGCACCACGGGTAGATGTATGTTTTCCCGTATGACCACCTTGTAAAGACTGATTGCCTAATAGCTCAGAAGACACCAGCAAAGCATCATCTTTCAACTAAGAACACAACACGGTACCACTCAACAACCATTTAAGCAAAATTACAAAAGACACATGCCAATGAAACAGTAACACACCAACTTGCTTGAATGTCAACCTCTTGAAGACCTGAGATGCACATTCCTCCCACCAAATCCAAGCATCAGTAACACACTTTATAGTCACCTGGAACAACTACAAAAGACGTCTAACTTCTACGTCATGGCACAAGACCGAAGGGCTAAGCTCAGGTGGTCGCTGGTTCGGATAAGTAAGTAAACATTTGAGTGTATTCTTCTTAGTGGGACCTGTGCTTGTGTCTGGATGAGACATTTAGGTGATCTCAAACTAAGTACTTTGATGGTGTGCTCTTGGAATCTACACATGTTTCCTATTTGAACCAATTCCCCTTTGTCTTACCTTTTCTTGGTGCTTTAACTGTAATTCTGAAACTTTTTACTATCCCATTTTCTTCCTTTTTACTGGCGCGATATGACCTTAATGTGTTGCAAGCGCCGTAAAACCCTCAAAAACAAACAAAACTCATGGCCATCTCACACTCCACTCCTAATTATTTTTTCCTTTCTCTGTGAATGCTCTCTATGAGGGAACTATTTTCGATGAGAGTGCTTTTTTGTTTTCTCTGCATATTAGTAGCGGGTCCTTTCGGTAAATGATCCCTTTTCTTTTTGCAAGGTTACCTTGTCTTGAAATTTGGTCACCTTTTTGCTGTGCTATGTGGTCTTGTGGTCGACATCACTTTCAGATCGGAAGGTTCCTGGGTTCAAGCCTTGCGAACGCATAGTAGTCCCTTTGGAAAAGGCTCATTACCTCATTCTTTCACCACACAGGGTTAAAATGATACCTAGCCGTTAACAATGTGTCTCTGTCGGGGGGGGGGGGGGGGGGGGGGGGGGAAATTGTACCCTCCCTAACAGGCTTCTGTCTTGTTCTACATGTAACGTGTTGCTGTTGATCGGGACCCTTTGTAAAGTGCTTTGACACGGTAATTTACTGTTGCACTGATGCTGGATGCACTATGTGGTCCTATGGGATATACTCGCTTTTTTATCAGAAGGTGCCTGGGTTCCGACCCCTCGCGCTCCGCGCATAGTATGGTCCCTTGAAAAAAGCTCTTTTAACTAAATTCTCTCACAGTACTCATGTAAAATGAGTACCTGGCTGTAACAGCGTTGTCCTTTGTCCGAAAAATTGTAATATCGCCTAACAGTAGTCATGTCCCCGTCCTATTTGTTAAATTTTGCTGTTTGTAAGCGCTTTGAGAAACTTTCATTTAGTGGATATTGCGCAATATAAAATGCTCAATTTAATTTTTTTTTTTTTTAAATAAAATAATTACTTTTTTTTTTTTTTTTTTTTAAAATAATTAATCAATATTAAAAGCTCAAGCTCAAGTTTGCAGGCAACATGGAATCAACTGGAATCTATTCCCCTTTTTCTTTTCATTTTTACTATGAGTGCTGCAAGCACTGAAACCTAAAACGGTTTTCACTGTCCTTTTGTGTGTGTAACAATATTTTTTTTTCTAGCACGACATGATTTATAAGTGTGCAAGTGCTGTTTTCCTCAAAATTGAAAATTAGTGACTTGGCTTTGCCCATATTATGACTGCAGTCCCTTTCCATGAGAAAGAAAATCGATAGGAAGTGAGCATTTGCATTTTTTCTTCAAGAGTCATTTTTTTTCGCCTGTAAAACTTTCTCTATAGGTTTGTGTAGAATAAGCCTCTGAAACCACCCGTGTCCCATTTTGGTGGAATTTTGTACAGTACCATGCATGGAGTAGATACTTGCTGAATTTCCCTAATGTGAATTATTCCCCCCCCCCCCCCCCCCCCCCCCCCACCCCCCTTTTTTTTTGTAACCCTGTGGATAGATGCTTAACACTTAATTTGTGCTTTTGTGTTTCACAGCTTCCTATGTCTAAGGCCGTGAAATGACCTACATATGTTTGAAATGCATTAAACTTCTAACTAACTAAACAAAAAACCTATTCCACTAAACCATAGATGCCCTTAACCTTTACTGATGAGGTATATATGATATAACTGACTTCATAATTTTTTTTCACAAGAGAAGTAACAGCAAAGGTGATCCCGCTATTCTTGCAAAGCTTTTCCATTTTACAGATTTAATCAACGATAGATCAGACATTTGAACGCAAATTCAGTACCCCCTCCCCCCTTCCCCCAAGATAATATTAGAGGACATTTGAGCTTGTATGTAAAGCATAAAAAAGGGTAAGTTTTCTTCAAGCGAAAGCCTATGGATTAATACCGTTTTAGTAGCATGAAATTATGGTAAACACTTGCTTGCTACCCTTTGGATAAATCAGTGTTTTATCAACCATGTCTATCCCATTCACTGCTGGGTGCAGAGAGAGGTCAGAACCCCTCGGCCACTTTACTCAAAATGGGATCGAATGTGTCGCTTCCCTTGAATAAATGAGACAACACCCTCCCCCTCATGTGCATCATGGATTCTGTAAACAAGATGAATAAACACAATAACAACTGTGGACTTTTGCTATTGACAAAGAGATAGCAAAATTAAATCAATGAAAAAGTAATAACAAATCAATCAAGTAATAAATTAATTCATGATTCATTTTTATTTCTAATTCATCACAGACATAATACTTTTATATTATCACGTTTAAAACAAAATAAGAATCATCGGTATAAATAATTATTCATCAATATCAGGTCTTCGCCGGACATGGACGGACCAATTCATTTTAGTTGTGAAAGTAATTACTTATTGCATTTTAATATACAAACACAAAAACTTATCCCATTTATTCTTTCGAAAAATACTGTGGTAATTATTATTGCTGCATAAAAAGTTGATGGAACAAACATTCCTTGTTTAAAGTTGTTTTGATTAATCGTATTTCTATAATACCCAATGAACTCAATTCGAACATACCAATTAATTATAAAGCTTTACTGCCCTGACCGATCAATTTTTTTTTAGAGCCTTCTTTTTATCTTTTTTTTTCTGTAATCACAATATAAATGTAATAAATATTAACCTCTACACTCCCGACAAAACATTTCATTTTTTGTGTAAATAACAAATTGATATTAGTTAAATTATTTCATCTTTTGCCGGAACGGCTCTTCTCCTTCCATTGGGATTTGTCTTCAACTCCGCTTTCCAAATGGCCACTCCTGTAGCAAGTTCCTCATCCTTAACTTTTCTCAGCCAGGATGCCGTTGCGTAATCGCCTCTCTTGAATATTTATCTGTTCTCATTGCGGCATCCAGAGCAGCCTAAGGTGATTGTTTCAAATCAAAGTAAATAAATAGTTCAGACAATGTGGAAAGAAAAAGAGCGAAAAAAAAATACAAATTCAAAATCTATGGCAGAAACTGAAAGTTTTACATGAAATCACAATTGGTCACCTCGAATCATTTAGTCTAGTTTCACTGTTAATTTATACATTATAAAAACAAACACAAATTTCATCGCCAGATTTTTTTGTTTTATTTTAATGATGGAATAAAACAACTCCACTATGATAGTGATATGAAAAAGATGCATAATATTATAATTATTAAAAATTTCTAAGAAAAGAACTTAATTTACTAAATAAAGACGATGATATCAGTTATCATTTCCTGAAAAGAATAGATGAAAAAATATACACCACTCTTACGAACCACACAATATTTCTGACAAATGAAAAACATAAGAAAATATCGAGCAATAATTATAAACCACGGGCAGAAGTTCTCAGGAGGGAGGGTGGCGGGGAGGACAGATGATCAGAATGTTAATGAAACCCAAAACACAATTTAAGAATAATGTGACTCGTATAACATCACCCAGCCCTGAGGCAAAGAAGTTAGGTGTGCAAATTGAAATACTATTCATTCTGACCACAGTAAAACAAAAAACCAATTCTTGTTCACCTTCCCATCCACGACGGGGTGAGTTGAAAAAAAAAAAAATTAAGAAATCAAAAGTAAAGCGAGCCCAAAAAGACATGATTGTCCGCTTTGGTGTACGGAATTTGATGAGTGAACAAATTAATATTGGAAGAGATTTCTAACATTGAGACTTTAAAATCTAAATACTCCTTGCCAAGTTTCTTGCTACATTATTTTGCACATCCGCATCTTCCCCAAACTAATGAGAATTTGAAAATTTAAAAATAACCCAAAAAACTAATTTGCACTTATGAAATAAAAATGGAAAGTATAAAAAAAAATGAATGCACAAGACAAACATTAGCTTAGCTACGTTAACATCTATTTACATTTCAATCTCTAAATGAATAAAACAAACAAACAAACTAAAAAAAAATGCAAATTGAACCCAGGTGAGATTTCACTTTTGTATGAACCCACGGGGGACCTAAAACAAAATCAATGGTAACAGAGGGTGTTAGGGAGGGGCGGCTTTAAAAATCAAGTATTGTAGAAATTAATACAGTAACAACTGACACTTTTGATGCTCGATGATCATTGTATCTATTCTGCTACATTTTTATTTTTTCTTTGGTTTTAGGCTGTGACAAAAATATGAGATAGTAAGTCAAGCACACTATTCTCCTTTACAAAGCGGGCTACGCTGCCTGACTTGCCCTTTAGAATAGTGTCTCTATTATTCTTTGCCAATCCATTCACTTCTAGGTCTATAAAGTCAAGTGGAGTGTCTCTTCATCTCCAGCGATTTTCAAATTAACCACGTATAAAATAGACTGAAACTGAAATTTTAGAAGTATATGAACTGGAAGCCCTTTTGATTAATGACTTCCTCATTATATTATTCTCTTGTTTATCCTTCAGGTGTGATGAAAACTCGTATGTAATTCTTTAAAAAATGATCGAAGCCTCCAACTATTTTTTATTTTAAGAATTATTAGGGAAATATCGTCTTAGAATAAAAAAAAAAACAATCAACAAAAATAATATAACAATAACAAAAATCCCCCAAAACCCAAGACACAACACCACATACACTCCACACAAAACTCCAAAATCAAACAAAACAAAAAACCCAACCAATAATTTAAACAACACTTAAATTTTATTGAAATGTTTATATTTCATATTAGAAAAAAAAAACATTAAAAAACAAAACAACTAAAGACATGAGTCAAGTAAAGGAGCTAATTAGACATGATGTAAGCGGTAATATCTTTATTATCCCAATTTCCGGTAACCCATCAAACATTGTCGTAACGACTCTATAACAGCCAAAGAAAAATACAAATCTATTCACTAACATGAAGCACGATTATGATTTGCCCAACGTCTAGAAGCAGCTTTAATTACAACAACCGCAATGGACCTAAACATCTTCTAATTCTGAATCATGAATATGGAGTAAGACCCCCCCCTAAAATAAAAAAAAAAAATTTAATCCAGCGTCACTCGCATGGAGGATCAGTAATCTTGTACGACGATAATTTACCAAACCCGAATAGTAAGCAGCCCTGTTTTGCCACAAAAATCTACAAAAATCAATTTTTGCAAAGAAGGGAAAAAAAGATACATGCATTTTGAAGGTTGAAAAACAAAATATGAAATCACAATTTAACATTTAAAAAGAAAAACTTGCGGTGCTAGAAAATGAAATCAATGAGAGTTGGACTTAAATGACTAGAATGACAAATTAAACTGTTGACGATTCATGGAATTTTAAAACGCATTATCTGCAGTGTCATGACAGAATATAAACATGGATCTAAACCAACTAAAAAAATTTACTGCTATTCATGAATTTGAAACATTGTTCAATGATCTATATTCTATCACAGTACATTCGGTTATTTTTATAGTCAAAATGAATAAATAAATCAAATTAATACTGTGACCACATCTGTAAATAAATAAGTGAAGTTACTGATAATTTTATGATATAAAAATCTGCAAAGATGCTGACATATTCACATTAATCTAGCGAGAGTGCAATGCTACAAAAGTTAAGAATGAAATGATTCAATAACGTCTCCCAGATTCTATAGCATCATTCAACATTATGCAGTACTGGTCAAAATGAGAAATTAATGCCCGTAAACCAGGGCATGTATAATCTAAGGAAATCGTATTCGATACAATCACACAATCTTACTTCTCTGCAGCCAAAATTTACAGTATACATAAAGATTATAAAAATATCGTGAAATCAAGCATGTGGACATGCATTGCTTTTTCCTTAGGCCTATAATAAAGTCCAACTTTTTATCTCTCTTCCGTCAATAATACCACATGCTGATAGTATAGAAAAGAAGAAAGCAACAAAAATAAATCTCAAACAATCCAATCTTCCAACACAAAACTAAAAAAACGTTAAATATGTATCTCACCTGCAAAGCCTGGCACTGTACCCAACGTTTAATTTAGTTTGTTCTGTTGATTCTGTCTGCCTCCCGCCATTTCTCTACTCCTTCACGAATGCCTTGTATCGGCTATTCCTGTTGCGTGGTGCAGAAGCTTCTCACATCTCTCTTCATCATTCAAGGTAGCGAGGCTCAGGTTGGTTTTCAGGCGAACATCAAAACAAATTTAAAATGAAAAATGACATTTCTGTATTTATTGTGCTCTTTTTGGGAGCTACTGACAGAAAACTATCGCGATATATATTATCTTCCCCCCTCCCCCCCCCCCCCACCCCTCCTCCCAAACAGAGTCCTGAAACCCTTGTCATGTAAGTCTTCTAGATTGCCATTTCTATATTGTTTCCCTTTTTCTTATACAAACCTTGTAATATGTTACATATTTGTAGTAAAAAAAAACAAGATCTTACAGGCAAATAAAAAGACTAATAAATACATTTTATACGATAGCAAAAATATATTGTACAGCAACCAGTTCATTGTAGATAACCCATATAAGCCTGCATAACAATAATGCTTATTGAAATGCTTTAAAAACTCGAGAGTAACGTGAGTCAATATTAAATTTCTTAATAGTGAAACTTGTGGTGATAATTTTAATTACTGAATGTTTAAAAAAAAATATATTTGTTTCATCCTGACAAAATGATGATCATAATGCAAGACGATGTACAAGAATGAGTTTAATCTTACATGATGAAAGGAGTCAAGTCTAGGGTTCCAACATCTCTTGGCTGGAGAGGTGGAGTGGCTCCAAGGTCAAGGTCGTTCCGACTCGAAATGTTTCACCCATGTATTGGGTAGAGGAGTCTGGTCCATTCTCAAGGTTGCTAAGGTTACAATCACAGACTCTGCTGGTGACATTTTCTGATGATATGTTGCAGTTGGTTCATCTTCAGATTCTTGGATTTGATTGTGTGAGAGTTGAGATAGTTCAGTCTGTACTGCAATGCTGAAAATATGAAATGCAGATATTTATTAATTTTTTTTTTTAATGAACAAAAAATAAGAGATAATGAGTAATGTCGATATTTGGATAAATTTAACATCGATTAGTATGATTAATTTTCCGTGGCCCCAATTACCACATCACTTTGATCATGAGCTTTCAAGGAAAAAATCAGTAGTTGTTCAAGTCAATATTCAACAGTTAACAGTAATTCAAATCATTCATAATGTTTTGAATGGATAAGGCTCGCATCAGGACTCAATCAGGCACAAAGCTTCGGCAAGAATTTTTCTTTTTTATCTCTATGGCAAGACACTAATATATGTGCGTTTTGTATATATATTTCCATCTTTTAGTGTCTATTTTTTTTTTTTCGCGTCATAACACAATTTTCTTAAGCAATGTTTACCAGACATAAATTGCCCATTTGTTGGACAATAAGTGTTATTATTATTATTATTAATTATTATTATTATTAATTATTAATATTATTATTATTATTGTTATTGTTTTATTATTGTTATTATTATTATCTTTATTAATCCCTAATGCTCAGTTGTGCCCTGAACTGCGCCATGCTTAGATCAACTCCGCCTTTGTTTTTTGAAATTTGACTCCACATATAAATTCCCTTAAATGAAACAGAACTACTTTACTTTCTATTATTATAAAACTCTCCATGACAACACAAAGTTTCTAATTTTACCTTTGGCAGCTCTTCCGCTTCAGCATCTTTCCCAAGCTTTCTTCATGCCCTGATCTCACGCTCTCCTCGTATCTTTTTCACATTCAATCTCTTTCCTGCAAGTATATTATAAAATAAATTAATTAATCAATCAATTAATTTAATAAATTACGTAATAATAATAATAATAATAATAATAATAATAATAATAAAAAATAATAACATAAAATAATGAATAATAATAATAATAATATAATAATAAGATGATGATGGTGATATGATTATAAAATACAAACAAAAAGGAGAATAAGAAGGAAATAAAACTCTGTATTACTCACGGCTGCAGATGAATCACTGACAACACGAAGGTCCATTTGGTTTGGTGATATCGAACGTGTGAGGATTTGCCTTGAACCTTTGTTATCCTACCTTTGTCTTTCCACCTTTGTCTTGCCTCCTTTTGTTGGGGCTTTGCCCCCTGCACTGGAGTTTTCTCTACTTTCTGGAGGAGACGAGGTCGCCCTTGTTACTCATCGAATGATATTTAAAGAAAGGTAACAAAGTTTGAATAGAGAATATGGAATCTTACAATATTAACATCCACCCAAACCTATAGACTTAACAAGTGTAGCAAAAGACATAAAAAAAAGCATGAGGTCTTAATCTTATTGTGTAGCTAGTGGCCTAGAAGTATACACTCTCCTTGGATAGAAATGTACAGGTTTCAGTCTGCTCTTAGTCACGCTATTATCCTTGGAAAGGCTCTTTATTACTTACATTCTCTCTCGTAACTCAAATGTAAAAGAGGACCTTGCCATTAACATCGTTTCTTTCGTGGGAAAATGTAATATCGCCTAACGGGTGTTATGTGGCATTCCTAAAATGTTAAATGTTGCTATTGGCCTTGGGCGGGCCACTTTGTAAAGGCCTTTGAGTAGTTTAGTGGATATGCAAATAATATAGATGCTCAAAGTATGTTTTAAGATTATTATTATATACTATTATTAATTATATTATTATTATTATTATTATTATTATTATATTATTATATTATTTTTATTATATTATTATTGTCATAAACACAAAACTACTGTTTAAGAACCACGTTATGATATTATGTTAACAAGCAATTTAGTACCAATCAAATCTTGTCTTTTAAATGAAAATATACGTGTCCATGGACTTTGTTTTTCTATCTTTTTATTTTGGGTAGCCAAACTATCTATCCACCTTCAACTCATTCTACTCCATTTCCTTCAACATTTGTACAAAGCGCCAACTACTTTCGAGAGCGGCCACGTTTTTGTAGAACTCGAACTGCTCTTGGATTATATATATGTGATCTTTAAAAAAAGGGAAAATGGGGAAAATAACTATTTTAACTACAAAAAATTAATACCAATAAATACGTAAATAAATAATAACCTAAATAAATAAATAAATAAAAAACTCAATAGTGTCCATTATATTTCTGACAAAAAAGCCTACATAGCATATTGAATTCAGAATTAATCATTGCATCTTCTAATTCACGATTGATTATTTCAAAATGAAATTTATAAAGAAAAGAAAATAAAAGAAATACAAGAATACAAAAAAAGCAAAGAAACAAGCAAACAAAAACCAATTTAAAAAAAAAAACAAACAAAAATCCCAACAAAACAAGAAAAACAAAAACAAAACATAAAACTCACCCAAAAACAAAACAAAAAACAAACAAATCAAGAAAAAACCAAATAAAATGAATCCAAAATTCCTAAAAACCACCCTAAGTTTCTCTAGCGTTCGCAAGCTCAACATCAGATCTCATACTGCTTCTCTGAATAAATAAGTAAACAATGAAAATCAGCCTTAAGTCGTCATTTTGATGTCCCTTGTTTTGACAAATTATATTCGCAAGAATGTTCATTAAAATTTTAATAAATTTAGCATTCAACTATTCTTCGACTTCAATACAAACATGTGAGGCGATATCCACAGCAAAAAAAAAAAAAACAATCCATAAAGTATAAAATGTGAAATTTAAATTTAATTTTGAGATAAATGGAAATTTACAAATGGTACCCTCTTGTATTTAGACAGAGAATGCAAACAATGCTTAATATTTATTCCACTTGCACAACGCTCTTTGCCACATCTCATTTTCTCTCTCCCTCAATCAGCAATAAGGGGTTTTAAATGTAACGAATATAACGTAATTCGGAAGGGGGAGTACAATCAAAAAAAGATTTTTGAACTCTCGTCAATTAAATCTTCTACTTCCCTACGTCCCTGCGCATTGTACTTACTAAAGGGAGGACGTTCCGTGCTGCTGCAGATTTGTTCTTTTCTTGGAAGGGGTTTCTCAGGGTTTGGGTTTTGTCACTGTTGTTAAACCCCCGGACAGCTGGGAGAAAAGCTTTCAAAAAAGGGGATCATGGAATCATTTTTTTTCAAATGCAACAGGGTGGGTAGTGAGCCCTAAATACCACATCCCCAAAAATTTTAAAAACAAATAAATTTTTCTTTAAATCTTTAAGGATATATAAAAATAATAATATAATAATTTTTAAAATAATAATAAAAATAAAATAAAAAAAATAATAATAAAAATAATAAAAAATAATAATAATAATAATTAAAAAAATAAAAAAAAAACAGAAAAAAAAATCCATCATCAAAATTACTTTTAGAAATTATTATCATTTTTTCATCATCGTTTTTAATAGTTTCATTAACAGTATCTTTTCCTTTAAAACCTTTAAAATAAGCTTTGCAAAAAAAAATTGATTTATTTTTTTCACTTACAAGCCTTAGCTAATCGCCTGTTGTCGATGTCTTCCGGGGTGAGTCTTGGGAAGGTAAGGGCGGGGATACCACGTGCCTTTGCCAACCGTCAATACCTTTTCTTCTTGTCCAAGACAAGAGTTTGATTATCGTCTTTTTGGGATTATTCACTTTAAGGCTTGCAAAAGGTCCCCCTGTGATTTTCACCCATGCTGGGGTTTAAATAAATTCATGCAATTGGTGTAGCACTTAAATTATTAAATTTACAAAACAAACCCCCGCCCCAAAAAAAATTAAAGAAAAAAAAAAGAAATTTATGAAAAAAGGAAAAGAAAAGAAAACATGAAAATCTCGCACCTAAGTTAAATGAAAAGTATGCATTTTTTTAAAAAAAAATGGGGGAGGTCAGATCACAACTATCAAAGTAAGGGAAATTCATCACATATATGCATGCAGCACAACCATGCACATGGATTATTACAAAATTGAGATAATATTATGTTTAACTTTTAAAAGGAAAAAAAAACCAAAACAAAAAAACCCAAAAACAAAACAAACAAAAAAATAAGATAAAAATGCTGCAAATAAAAGTTCTTTTTGGGTCTTTTTAAAAAAAAAATTAAAACAAAAAAAAACAAAAATGAATCTAAATTTGGGTTTCCTGCACCAAAGCAAATGATTTACAAACCCAAAACCCAAATGGATTTTTTTTTACATCTTCATAAGTATTTTTAAGAGGCCAAAAAAAGAAAAGCAAAAAGAAGCAAATCTTGAGGGTGCTTTTTTGTTCACCTACACATAACTTCGAGGAGGGGTCGGTGGTTAAAAAAGAACTGTGCCCGGGAAGGCCCAGGTTCGAGCCCGCTTCAGGCCTTTCTTTTTTATCCTTGGGACAAACTTTTAACCAAAATTTGCTCACTTAGGACAACGGGTGATTTATGTTCACATCAGCGTTTTTTTTGCAGGATTCCCTATTCCCTTCATGAAATGCCTTAAAATGGAAGCAAAGACGTATTTCTAATTTTGAAAAAAAAAAAAATCCTTTTACTTGCTCATGAATAAATATCGGGGGGTTTTTTTGGCGGGGAAAGTTTAATTGTAATTCATGAGAGCAAAATTCTTTGAAAATTTTCAAATTGAATTTCCACAAACCTGAATATAATGTTTGTGATTTGGACATATTCTTGATTTCTTTTGTGACAAAGTTACAAAAAACTTCCCCTGTCATGGAGCGGAAGTGATGAGGAACCCTAAGCCTGCGCCATTGCCCAGGGCCAAGGGTGCTCAAATGTTCTTTCTTCTCCAAATATAACCCTTCTGCAAGGCAAACACAAATTGAAACAATGTAATAATGAAAATGTTTTAAAAAACAAAACATATAAAGTAAAAATTCATAGCCATAAAGCCCCAAAAAAAAAATACTTTTTAAAATGCTCTAAAATTCTTTTAAAAAAATGCAACAACAAAAAAAAAATTTCAGAAAAACCAATCAAGCTTAAATTTCTTTCTAAAATATAACTACAAAGTTATTGATATAAAATCAATGCAAATAGTATTTTAAAACCCACTTTTAGCAATTAAAAAAAAAAAAAAAGCAAAAAAATGTTTAAAAAAAAAACACCCCAAAAAAAACCCCAAAAAAAAAACAAAACTATAATTTTTTAATGACCATTTTTCTTTAGATTAGGACCCTTTCGGGAAGCCCCGGGGTTTTTCCGTTCCGGGTGTCATGTCAATGACACTTAGCATGCATTGTTAGGGAATACAATTTTGAACAAAAAGCTTTTTTTCCTTTAAAAGAATTTTTCCCCTAAAACTTAAACCATTCATCGAGGGGTGATCGGGGGAAAACCCCCTATAGTCAGGTATGTTTTTTTTGTTCCTTTTCATCTTTGTAGGGGGGTAATGAGCATGTTCCGAGTCTCTTTTAAAACATCTTTTATAATTTAGGGAAAGGACACGTAGTTTCCCAAAATAATTTTACAATAATATTTTATCTCTTTTTAAACACCCCCTGAAATTTTCTTTTACAAAATACATTATGTCAACTAAAAATTGACTATAATTTATTTTTAATGGATCTTTGAATTTAAATTTCAAAAACCCTCCTAAAATTTTTTCATGACTATTTAAACAAGCTTCCCCTTTAGAGCCACAAACCCCTTGAAAAGTATCCCGGTCTACATTGCATAATGAAAGAAATAAAAAAGCTTTAAAAAATATTTTGATAATTTATATCAATATAAAAATAATAAACAATGTCTTTAAAAGTTTTTCAAAATATACCGAAAGAAAAAAAAAATTTAAATATTCCTTTGAAAAAAATAAAAGAATAAAAGATTTTTGTTTTATAAATATCTATTTTTTAAAACTGAGTCAATGGAGATTTTTGACAATTACCTAACAAATTAAATTTTTAAAAATTTTTTTCCCAGAGATTTTTAAAAAAGAAAGAAAAGAAATAAAAACAAGGTTTTTTCTCTATTTACATTTAGTAATAGTAAAAATATGTATTTCAGATTTCTGAAAAATTATTATTACTTTTTTAAAAACCCCTTAAAAGCCCCATTCTTTCGTCTTTTCATGACAAAAAACCAACAATCCTCCTTTAAAAGGTAGTAAACCTTTTGCCCTCAATCGGGCTTAAATTACCCCCAACTTTTCATCAATTTCTCTCCATTTGGATTTTCCTGGTCCCTTTTGGGGAATTAGAACAAAAAGGGTTATTTAAAAAGAACCAAACGTTTGGGGTCATAAAGTAAAAGTGAAAACCAAGATTATACATATTTAATTTTTGTACCATTAAAAAAGTCAAATTTTTAGATACCCTTGGTTAAATTACATTGACTATACATTCACCCTAAAATGGAAGTTGAAAAAAAAAATTCGAAAGATTTAAAAGGGAGCACTTACCGGGTTGTCTGGCCTTTTTAACTTTCGAGTGAAGTAGCCTCTCCTGTTTTCTGTAACTTCACAGTTGCTTTGTTTTTCTTTTGTCGTTCCTAACAAATAAGGGAAAATTTTATAGCAAATTCATGTTTAATTTAAAGCTAGCAATGAATGGGGGTTTCCCCCTTTTTATTAAATTTTTGGCCAAAAAAACCCAAAAATCAAAAAAAATAAATTTAAAGAGACAATAAATAAAATTTTTGCCGGAGAGATGTAATTTTCTTTTCTAACAAAAATCCACCTGCACTTTACTGTTATTGACAAAACATCATATTTTGAATGAACATCCAAAAAACAATTGTTAAGTATATAAATGATTGAAAAAAGATAATTAATTATTATTATTATTATTTTATTATTATTATTATTATTATTATTATTTTTATTTTATTAATTTTTATTATTAATTATAGTATTTTTATTTTCCTATTTTCCAAAAGGTTCTTGGGTTTTCGCTTCACCCGAAAAACATAATTAAAACATTTCTTAATACTGGAAAAAAATTGTAAAACATTGCAAATACCAACATGTCTGAAAGGCGAGGAAAGCTAAATGGATGGATAAATATTAATTTCAAAAAGAAACAAATGAAACACCAAACGAAATAATCTTCCCCCTAAAAAAAATTTTTCCCAAAACCACAGCCCCTTTCAATAAAGATACAAAATCCTAAATTAAGTTTTTATCCAATCATAGAAACGGGAAAAAATCTAAAAGGGGCAAAATTTGATCCATCCCATAGTTAAAAGGACGTAAGAATTGCGGGCTTAAGGCCTTGTGAAATTTTATTTTTAAAGTTTTAAAAAGGGTGCTGTTTTACAATAAGTAGAAATTATCTAACTCGTAAAATATTCCAAGTTGAAAAAGAAATTTCACACAAGAGAAAAGAAGAGAGAGAAGAAGAGGAGAGAAGAGAAAAAAGAGAGAGAAAAGAGAGAGAGGAGAGAAAAGAGAGAGAAGGGAGGAGAAGAGAGAAAGAAAGGAAAAGGGGAGAGAGAGAGATAGGGGGGGGGGGGGCGAAGAGAAGAGAGGAGGCGAGAGAAAAAGAGGAGGGGGAGAAAGAGAGAGAAGAGGGGAGGGCAAGAAAAGAGAGAGAGAGAGAGAAAGAAAAGAGAAAAAAAGGGAGAAGAGAAGGAGGGGAAGAGAAGAAGAGAAGAGAGAGAGAGAAAAGAGAGAGAGAGAAGAGAGAAGAGAGAAACAAACGCAATATATCGAGATAAAACAGTGTTCGGAACTAATTCATTGTCTTTCATGACAACCTTTTTTTTTTAAAGACTTTTAAAACTCACAAAAAAAGATAGGGTCCCATTGTGTTACAAAAAATAAAATGTCGTGTCCAAAATGTAACCCTTTTTACATTAAAAAAAATAGGTGTCTTCTAAAAAAAATTTGGTTGTTTAAATTCAGAGTGGGAAAAGGAAAAACAATAGTAACGATATAAACAACTAAACAATTTTACTATCAACAAAATTTTAATCACAACAAAATCAGAAACAACATCGTGCAATGGTTTTTTTTATACAATTAAAGATATATTTTATTAAATTTAAATCAAATTAAATTTTTAAATTTAATATTAAAATTATAATTAGAAAAATTAAGATTTAAATAAAATTAATAAAAACAATATTATATTAATTTATAATATAGATATTATTATATATAATTATAAAAATAATATTTTATTTTTTTTTTTTTTTTTTTTTTTTTTAATAAATTTCATTTATTTAAAATTCATAAATAAAAAAATTTTAATTATATAAAAAATAAATTTTTAAAATAAATTTAAACAAATAAAATAAATATTTTAATAAATAATTATTTAAAATTTAATTTTTAAATTTTTTTTTTAAAAATTTTAAAAAAAAATTTAATATATATTATAATTACGAAATCAAGAGAATCCAATGTAAAGTTTTAAAAAATTTTATCTTCTAGCAAATGATTCAGTAGGTAGCATGGTTTTGGGGCTAGAATTGTATCGTTGTAAAAAGTTGCTTTTTTGATACTAACTCACAACCACTTTGTTTTTCCCCCGGCACTGTGTGACGCCTCGTCAACTTTTACAGATCCACACAGAAGAAAAAGGTTTGGGCCATGTAAAAAAAACAACAAAAAAAACAACAAAAAATAAAACATCACCTTTTCCCTCATTCTCACCTCATCATCATCATCATCATCTCATCATCATCATCACAACATCCTCATCATCATCCCCCTTTTTTGCTTACGCCCCCCACCCCCCTTCCCCTTGACCCCCCGCCTCCATCCCCGCTCACACTTTCTGCCTCCCCTTTTCCTATCACTCCCCCCTCCCTTTCAAAACTTAATATATCCTTAAATTTGCACGGTTTTACAAAATTTACTATAATTATCTTTTTTTGTATAAAAAAACACTTGCACGTTTTGTTGCGTGATTTTGTGTGATGATATAATTACTTTTGCATAGAATTTAGTTGTATTTTATTATCAACGTACACATTGTTTGCTCTTGCCATCCTGATTTTAAATCAACCCAAAATTTTGTTAAAAACACCCATTGTTTTTTTTATGAAAAAGGTTCATTGCTGGCACGACATTTTTATTATTTGCTAACACAAATGGAGACCATATCTCTTTTTTGTAGTTTTAAACCGTCTTAAAAAAAAAGGTTGAAAAGATAAGGACAATGAATTTGCTCCAGAACACATTTTTACTCATATAGTTTTCGTTGTGTTTCTCTCTTCTCTCCTCTCTCTCTCTCTCTCTCTCTCT